>NW_003314336.1:355515-581665 GCF_000143415.4 Selaginella moellendorffii
CAAAAAGGTTTAGGCCCCTCAAACTTGGCTTAAACCCCAAATTTTTTTTGGGGGGAAAAGGCGGGGTGAAATTTCAACTGGGGGGGAAACTTTTTTAAAAAGGTTTCCCAAAACCCCCGGAGGAAGATTTTTTCCCCCTTGGGGAGGATTTTTTTTTTTTTTCCCCCCCCCCAAACCCTTTTTTTGAAAAAAAGTTTCCCCCCCCTTTTGGCACCCCCTTCCATTGGGGGGGGTAAAAAAAGGCCCCTTTTAATTCAACCCCCGAAAAATTTTTTCCCTTTCCCCCCAAAGTCCATTTTCCCCCCCCCCCAAGGCCCCTTGGTTTCATTTTGGAAACCCCCTGGGGGGGTTCCTTCAAAAGGGGTTCCGGGCCCCCCCTATCCCTTTTAAATTTTGGGAACCCCTTGGAGGCCCCCCCCCCCCCCCCCCCCCCCCTCCCCAGGAGACACACGCTTTGGGCTTTCACCCCTCAATTTGTATTAGTACTTGAACTCGGTCTCGCACTCGATCTTGGACTTGATCTCGGACCTGACTTCGGACTCGATCTCGGACTCGATCTCAGACTCGACCTCAGACCCGATCTCGGACTCAACCTCAGACTTAGTCTCGAACCCAATCTTGGATCTTGGACTCTGTCTCGAACTTGGTCTCGAACTCGGTCTCGAACTCGGTCTCAGAGTCGGTCTCGAACTCGATCCTAGACTCTATCTCAAATTCGGTCTCAAAATCAGTCTTACACTCGATCTCAGACCCAGTCCCATCCAATAAACTCTTTATCATTTCGGTCATGCTTTTGGGGATCCTTTAACCTACGACACCTTAAGGAGTTAGTTCTTTACATATATGTGATCCAATCCCTAGCTCAAAGTTACTTATTACAAAGGCAACTTTGGTAGAGAGTTATTTGCGACATCTACTAGCCCTCCGAGGGAAACTCTAAGGTAGCTTTGTTAAGATCCTTATTGATACAAGTGTTTCGGATAATTTTGTGGCTGTAATTATAGTCTGGCAAGCCAAAATAATGGTGTAGTGGTTGGGTGAACCAAGGACTATAAAGCTTGTTCAAGGTAGCCAAAGCACCAATGAAGTACTTCGATAAACAAGATATAAGCGACTAATTTTTCCATTTTACTTTAGTCACTTAACCACACCTTCGACCACTTGGAGGAGTCTCCCTCACAACCTTCGTAAGTCCTATTTTGGACTTGGGCTTACTAGCCCCGAGAATGGCATCCCCGCCACTCAACTTGGTCCAAGTGCTCCACGTGTCCGATCCCATGACCGACACCCCAAGGTACCACCAACATATCAGCCTGTTACGCTAAGGCCATATCCATTCACCTTGGTCACAACGATGGTCTGACACCACCTGCGTCCCAGTCCTGTCACTCAAAGATTAGGCCCTCTATCCACGAGTGATCATCCCAGATCCACTCCTTAGCATCCTTAGGATGCCCACAGACATGGGGATTAGCCTTCCCCAATATCTCCGTTCCAGTCCCCACCAAGTCCCTTTTCGTCCTTGGCCATGCTCGCCAATACTGCCACTGGATCAAGGCCCACGGGCCCGACCACTAAGTCCCATTGTCCTCTAGGACTTCCTCCTTGTGTGACCGTATCCTTGGTCACCACACCAGAGGACTACTCCTCTTCCTTTCCACAGTTTGGGACTTTAGGACGACATTTCGGAACACCGTGGCCCTACGCGGGCCTCGTGGGTACTCTCCCTGCCTTTCGCCTTTAGGTGCTCTAGCCATGGGCTTAGAGCGAGGTTCCATTGAGCCACACCAGGTATCCAAGTAGGTAGTGCCACCCACACTTGGACTGGGAGCATCAGCCAGACGATCTCCCAGGGGAACTAGAACCAGCTCTTGAACACTTCACCAAGCTACCCCGCTTGTCGGTCCGTGTTCACTCTAGTCTTGGACTTCCCAGTGGTCAGCTCATCACCCAACACTAGGTGCAGCATCTCTGGGCCAAATTGGCCTTTCCTGGCCAGACTGGCTCCACTGTAGTCCTCCCTCTACTATACTTTTGGAGCTCACCAAACCCCCCAGGGTCTGGGAGACGAACGCTTTGGGCTTTCACCCTCTCAGACTCGAACTCAGACTCGGACTTGGACTTGGACTCGGACTCGGACTCGGACTCGGACTCGGACTCGGACTCAGACTCGGACTCGGACTCGGGCTCAGGCTCGGGCTTAGGCTTGGTCTCGGTCTCGGTCCCGATCTCGGTCTCGACTTCGGACTCCATCTCTGGTCCATCTCAGACTCCATCTCGGACTCCATCTCGGGCCCATCTCGAACTCCACCTCGGGTCCATCTCAGACTCCACCTCGGGTCCATTTCGGACTCCGTCTCGAGTCCATCTCGGACTCCATCTCGGACTCCACCTTGGGTCCATCTCAGACTCCACCTTGGGTCCATCTCGGACTCCATCTCGGACTCCACCTCGGGTCCATCTCGGACTCCACCTCGGGTCCATCTTGGACTCCATCTCGAGTCCATCTCGGGTCCATCTCGGACTCCATCTCGGATCCATCTCGGACTCCATCTCGGGTCCATCTCGGACTCCATCTTGGGTCCATTTCGGGTCCATCTCGGACTCCGTCTCGGGTCCGTCTTAGACTCAATCTCGGATCCATCTCGGGTCCACCTCGGACTCCATCTCGGGGTCCTTCTCAGACTCCACTTTGGACTTCAACTCAGGCCCATCTTGGGTCCATCTCGAACACTTCCACGTGTCATGTATTGGTCCTTTTGGGTCCCTTTTTGGATCCTCGCTTATTGCTCACTTTGTGCTCATTCCTTGAGCACTTTGTTGGGAGTTCCACTCCCGCTCTTGACCTTTCAAGTCAGAGCTTTTAGTCCAAACGTGTTACACTTGTTTGGCTTTCGCTTCGGCCACTACCACGTGGCGCCCTTCCGGCTCCACTTTGGGCCTAGGGATTTTGTGTTTCACACAAGGGTCGAAGTAGGGACATGGAAAGTGGACATGGATTTCACTATGTTAGACATGGCAGGATTTAACATAATCTTTGGGATGGATTGGTTCAATCAATTCATAGTAACCTTGAACAAGGTGAGAACCTTGTGGTACTGGTGAATGCTTAAGGAGAACAATATAGGATGGAGGCTCAGGATTTAAAGGTAGGGCAATGTAAAGCCAAAGGCTCCTACTTGAACCTAGTGTCTATAAAAAGACAACTCATTAAAGGAACCAAAACTGCATTTTTTTATTTACTCTCAATAGGGAGTGACAAAACAATGGGAACAGAGGAAATACCTTTAGTGATACAATAGATGTTAAATTAATTTCGAGATACCATGCCATGCCAGAGGAGTTATTGGCAGGGTTACCCCCTGCATGACTAATAGAATATAAGATCGAGCTAGTCAAAAGTGATAAGGCAGTGGTTTGTCCTCTTTATAGGTTGAACGAAAATGAACCTAAGGAGCTCAAGCGCCAACTTGAGGAATTTAGTGGATAAAGGGTATGGTAGGTTGAGCAAGTCACCGTATAAATTCCATAGCCCAAACTTGGCCACTAGTCTTTTGCTCCTATCCATTGATTGTTGCATCAAGCAACAAAAGATCACTACCTCCCTCTTTGAGGTATTCTTTTGGTTCCATGACAAAGCTCCACTTCGCCAAATTCAG
Organism: Selaginella moellendorffii; assembly: GCF_000143415.4. Taxonomy (NCBI): domain Eukaryota; kingdom Viridiplantae; phylum Streptophyta; class Lycopodiopsida; order Selaginellales; family Selaginellaceae; genus Selaginella; species Selaginella moellendorffii. The sequence continues at coordinate 359,175 of NW_003314336.1, forward strand.
AGGGTGCTCACCCTTAGTAGGCCTCTTTCGCAACTTCTGCTATGGGCCCCTTCCATGGCCCAACATTGTGACCCTCCCATAGGTCCTTTCTAGAGACTACTTTCTTGAACTCACAATACCATTGTATCGTCGTAGTTCATTTCCCTTATGTGTCCTTCCCACTTGGTCACCTTGACCAAGCCACACCATTATCAATAATTCAAATCAATGCTTTGAACTAGGAACCTTGTTCCTTAACCTTAAAAGGACCTTGTCCTTGTTTAGCCATACGATCACCTAGTGATCTAATCTTGACACTTTAACAGGTTTGCCAATAGGTACTAGGTCTCCCAGACCTTTAACTTGTTGACTATGACCCCGGGGGCATCCCCCACACTTGGCGGTGTGCCCAAGTTAGCCCTTCCGGCCAAGGGTCCATAGCAACTGAGACTGGGTGTCCCCATCTCATTCACCACATCCTTGGTGCCACTCGCACCAAAGTGTTCAAGTTAGATCTGCCGAGCCACACTAAGCAATCTAACCGTGTATCACGACTCCGGAGCATCCCCCGCTTGGCGGTGTGCCCAAGCCAGTCTCTTCACTGAGAGTCTATGACCACCGAAATATAAGTGTCCTCATATTCCAAACCATCACCATGCCCTAGTGATTTGGGACTCAAACCCAAGCACTAGATGGTCGGGACTCGAACCCAACCTCCGTATATGCATCTATGGACGGCATCACCCAAGATGCCTGGCGTGACTCATCACACCGGTGCACCAATTTATACTTAAAGTGCGTTATAGATCATAGCTTAGGAACCTAATTCCTCCACACTACCAAGTCCTCTCACTTGACAAGTTTATGATCATACATGGACTCCTCCATGCTTAGCCCCATGGCCCACCCTTTTTGAAGTTATCACCTTCACCTAGGGTATTTGTTCCCCCGACTTGCCAATCTCACTTGGCAAGTCCTCCGACCACTGTAACATGGTTTTTGCATAAGCGTGAAAGTCCTTGACCATTGACTTTCGTTCAAATCCCTCTCTTTGAACACTCGGGAACTACTTCCCTAACCTTGATAGCCTTGCCTCATGGCAAGTTTCAAGACCACGCTTCTGCTGCGCTACTCTGATTTCGCGCGTTCCATGAACCATTTACACTTGGCCTTTCTAGGTACTAAGCTACCTAGAATCATCTTTGGGAACCTTGAAGGAACTCTGTCCCTTAGCTTGCTAAGGCCTCCCTTTTCGCAAGCTTTATAGTTGCCATATAGTCTAACATGGATAATTCCATATTTTAGACTCTCCATGGCATCACAGTTGCTAGCAACAACATCCTTGAGCACCCTCTTGATTCTCCACTCCCAACTTACATAACCACCGTTGGATATGCCCTTCGATTTCTATGGTTCAATACTATTTGCCTTTTGGCCCCATATGTTTCCTTTGGTTATTCTCCTCCAGACTAGGAGGATAGCTTTGCATATTTTACTATGCCTTAGCAAATATTCTTAGGGATAAACCTACTCGATAGCCTAGGGAGTGGTTCCTCAATCTTGGGCATGCTCACCTTATAATCCCACACATCGGGATTAACGTTGCTGCTTATGGGCCTTTACATGCCCATCACTAGCCTTGCCAAAATTCCATTTTTGGCTTTGTCCAATTCAGGTAGACAGTTTCCTCCTGTCTCCACAACCTTGGACATTTGGATAGCACCTAGTATCCATCATTCGCTAGGGACTTAGTCCCTTGGGCCTTATCTATTGCCCTTGCGACACGAAACACCACCTCCTAGTGTTCTAGAGTGTTTGGGTGTCCCAATGATGGCCTCCTGACAATGAGCATTCCCATTTACGACATTGACTTACTATATCGCAACATAAACAATTTATCCCCCATAAGGGTATATCTAACTTCTTTATGCCATTAAGAAGTCTTGAGTAACTACCTTCTACCCATTTAACTAATTATCTTGCACCTCTTGCTTAGTTGCCCCATGGTTGTCAAGTCTTACAATTCATTGTTTGGTGCTTCCACACTTCCATCATTATCTGGGTCACCACACTCCAACCGCATGCCTTCCAGCTTAGGCCATGCCATTCCCGCTTCCATTGGGATTCCCTTGGCAAGGGGTTCTTATAAACCCACCATCATAAACTCAAGGTATCACACTTTAGCACATTTGGTGTCTCCACACCATCGACTCTACGAGCCTACCCTTATAACACTACTTATTAGTGTCTAGGTCTTGCCAAGACCAATATAGTTGTTCCTCATGCTAACTATCTGTTAGCACCGCACCATAGTGTATGCACCCAACTCTGGGCCAAAGTTGCTTTCTTCTTGGAACATTTTTCCCACAACTTTAGTATGGCACATTCTGCCATCAATGAGATACCTACTGTTCTCATACTTGGATTTTATGATCCTCCCCATACCTCATGGGGCACCATACACCTCAGTCTAAATGCTCCAACCAATCCCTTATGACCATTCCCTGACTCCGCTTGAGTCATTTAGCATTTTGGACTTTGCTAATCCAACAACCTACAAGGTCTCAGTCTTAGAGGTGCCAACTCACTGGAATACAACTTCTTGTATTCATGTCCTCCTCACAAAGACAATCTTTGCAAGTGTTACTCTGACACTTGATGATTTTCTTGGGGCTAACCTTTGCCCCTTAGGACTACTTGTCCATGTGATGAGAATAGCAACTCATCTTTAAGTACACCCCCAACTCCTTGGGTTGTTCTAGCATTTATTAGAGGTAGCTTCGGCTACCATTTCAAGGACTGGTGTCCTCTTCTGTATTTGACCTCCCATGGTCAACAATTCCGGTCTCAAATTTATGAGTACCAGCCTCAACCATATAAGGGTAATCTTGTGACTCCTTTATTATTTTGGAGTCTACATCTTTCCCGTGATCCCAACTATAGTTGTTTACCACAACTACATTAGCTCGTTTGCTACATCAAACGCTCATCTGGATCACATCCTCAGCTCTCTGAGGAAACCCTTATACTGTTCCCAAGATCCCAAAGTCATTCCCTTACTGGCCCTTTTCCATCCACCATATCGTGCACAAGTTCATGCATGAACTTGAGTGGAGAGCCATGTCCTTTCGACATGCTACTCCTTGAGGATAGGTCCATATCTAGAACCTTCCGATTCCAATACAAGCGGTGATATACTTGGCCACCAATAAGAGTCGGACTAAGGAACAGCTCTGATACCAAGTTGTAAGCGACTAAATTTTCCATTCTACTTTAGTCACTTAACCACACCTCCAACCACTTTAAGGAGTCTCACTCACAACCTCCATAAGTTCTATTTCAGACTTGGGCTTGCTAGCCTCGAGAATGGCATCCCCGCCACTCAACCTTTGCACTTGATCTAAGTGCTCCACGTGTCCAATCCCATGACCAACACCCCAAGGTACCACCGACATATCAGCTTGTTACGCTAAGGCCATGCCCCTTTACCTTGGTCACACCAGTGGTCTAACACCACCTACATCACAGTCCCATCTCTCAAGGACTGGGCCATCCGTCCATGAGTGATCATTCCAAATCCACTCCTTAGCATCCTTAGGATGCCCACAGACATGGGGAATAGCCTTCCCCAATATCCCTTTTCCGGTCTTCACCAAGTCCCTTTCTACCCATGACTGTGTTTGCCAACACTGCCACTAAATCGAGGCCCACAAGCCCGACCACTAAGTCCTATGGTCCTCTGGGACTTCCTCACCACTCGACTGTATCCTTGGTCACTACACCAGAGGACTACTCCTCTTCCTTTCCACAGTCTGGGCCTTTGGGACAACATTTCGGAACACCGTGGCCCTACGTGGGCCTCACCCCGCCTTCTGCCTTTGGGTGCTCTAGCCATGGGCTTAGAGCGAAGTTCTGTTGAGCCACACCAGGTATTCAAGTAGGTAGTGCCACCCACACTTGGATTGGGAGCATCGGTTAGTCGATCTCCCGGGGGAACTAGAGCCGGCTCTTGAACACTTCACCAAGCTACCCCGCTTGTCGGTCCGTATTCACTCTAGTCTTGGACTTCCCAGTGGTTAGTTCATCACCCAACCCTGGGTATGGCCTTTCTGGGCCCAACTGGCCTTTCTTGGGCCAAACTGGCTCCACTAGGCTCCAACCCCCACACTCTCCCTACTATACTTTTGGAACCCCCCGCACCCCCCAGGGTCTGGGAGACGAACGCTTTGGGCTTTCACCCTCTCAGGCTCCGGACTCGGACTCGGACTCGGACTCGGACTCGGACTCGGATTCGGACTCGGACTCGGGCTCGGGCTCGGTCTCGGCCTCGGCCTCGGTCTCGGTCTCGGTCCCGATCTCGGTCTCGGTCTTGGTCTCGGTCCCGGTCTCGGTCCCGGTCTCGGTCTCGACTTCGGACTCCATCTCGGACTCCATCTCGGACTCCATCTCGGACTCCATCTCGGGTCCATCTCAGACTCTATCTCGGACTCCATCTCGGACTCCATCTCGGACTCCATCTCGGGTCCATCTTGGGTCCATCTCGGACTCCATCTCGGGCTCCATCTCAGACTCCATCTCGGACTCCATCTCAGACTCCATCTCGGGTCTGTCTCGGACACTTTCACGTGTCATGTGTTGGTTCTTTTTAGGTCCCTTTTTGGAGCCTCGCTTATTGCTCGTTTCATGCTCGTTCCTCGAGCATTTTGTTAGGAGTTCCACTCCCACTCTCGACTTTTTCAAGTTGGAGCTTTTTAGTCCAAACGTGTTACGCTCGTTTGGTTTTTGCTTCGGCCACCACCACATGGCACCCTTCCGGCTCCACTTTGGGGCCTAGGGATTTTGTGTCTCACAGTCAGAGGCAATAAACCACTTTACTAATTTGAGCCTTAATCTCATAAGGCCCCACGAACTTATTTAAGGAACTCAAGGTTATTTCATTTCCAAGAATATATACATTTTACCTGGCAGTTGGTGTGATAAAGGTGAATGAGCATGGCCTTAGCGTAACGGGTTGGTATGTTAGTGGTACCTTTGGGTGTCGGTTATGAGATCAAACACATGGAACACTTGGACCAAGTGCAATGGTTGAGTAGTATGGATGTCATTCTTAAGGCTACTAAGTCCCCAAGTTCGAAATAAGACTTATGGAGGTTGTGAGTAAGACTTCTCCAAATGGTCGGAAGTGTGATTAAGTGACTAAAGTAAAATGGAAAATTTAGTCGCTTACAATTTGGTATTGGAGCTATTCCTTAGTTTAAATCTTATTGGTGCTCAAGTATATCACCACTTGGTTTAGCATTGGGAAGGTCCTAAAAGTGGGCCTATCCTTGAGGAGTAGCAGGTCGGGAGGACATGGCTTTTCACTACAATTCATATGTGAATTTGTAGGCAAGGTGGTAAATAAAAAAAGCCAACTTTGGGATCTTGGGAATAATATAAGGTTTTTCTCAAAGAGTTAAAGATGTGATTCATATGAGCATTTAACTTAGCAAATTGGCTAATATAGTTGTGGTAAACAGCTATAGTTGAGATCATAGGAAAGATAAAGACTCTAAAACAATAAAAGAATCCCAAGATTATCCTCATATAATTAAGGCTGATGCTCATGAATTTGATACCAGAATTAATGACCGTGGGAGGTCAAATACGGATGAGGATATGAGTCCTTAAAATGGTAATTGGGGCTACATTTTATAAATGATGGAACAAACCCAAGGAGTTGGGGGTGTACTTAAAGGATGAATTAGTATTCTCATCATATGGACGAATAATCCTAAAAAGGCAAAAGTAGCCCACAGCAAATGAAAATTAATTAAATGTTAGAATAACACTTGCAAAGATGGTCCTTATGAGTAGAACATGAATACAAGAAGATGTATTCTAGTGAACTGACACCTCAAACATAGTCAATCTGTTAAAGGCCTTAAGATATTTAGGGTTAACCATCCTTCGATTAGACCTCTCGAAATACTTCTCTGATACTTCTTCTAGAGTTAATTTTCCCATAAAAGACTTCAACATATCTTCTAACAACAATTCATGTGTTTTGTCTACCCATCTAATTATGGATGCTCACCACTACTCTTAATTAGCTTCTTAAAGACTATTTGCCAAAACTTTTGATGTGAATTTAAGATCCTAATCATTCACAATATCATCTCATATTCCTTCACTGTAGAGCTGAACATTAAGATATCATTACAGTAATCAAGAAAGGTTGTAAAAATTGATTCATCAACTTTTGAAAGTGGCAGAAGGATTTGTCAAACCAATGGCATCACCAAATATTGGTAGTGATTTATACTTATTAAGAATGCCATCATTGGAGTATCCTTTGACTTAACATAAATCTAATGATACCCTTGTTTCAAATCAATCTTTATAAACTATTGAGTACCACAAGGATAATCAAGCAAATAATTGATACAAATAATTGAAAATATATTCTTCACTATCCAATCATTTAGTCCTTTGTAATTGGCACAATTTTTCTTTAACTATCACCACCATAGCAGCTTAAAGAAACTTGTTTATCTGCAACCACTTTTTTTGAAGATACTTAATAATTTCTATTGATCTCCTCATCTTCAATGGACTAGTATAAATCAATTGTCGATAATAAAGAGTAGCTCTAGCTATCTCATTTTGAATTCACATTCCGAGGGTAAACCATCAAGAAACTCATTTGAAAATCCATGATCCAGAAGGACTCTTGGCCATCATTCCTTGGAACACTTGGAAAAAACTTTAGACATTCCAACTATGGCATCTCCTTAAGAGCATAGATATAATATGAATAAAGAAAGATTTGATGAATTTATCATTTATGTTCAAAACTTTTATAAACTTCAAATAATTGCCACATATCATTTTTGGGATAATAATCAATATTTGTATGAGTTTCCATATGTTTCCAAAATACTACTCTGTAGTAATATAATGGTTTGAGTGCAACCACTTTTACAGATTATAGGATTTTCTTAATATATTCAAATGTGCATTTGAACATGCTAACAATTGTGATAAGGCAAATATTTGATAGAAATATTTTACTTACAACCTTTTGGCAACCTCCTATAAAAATGAGGTAGCAAAGATTTAGGGTTTATCGATTAGGTTGCGTTGATCTTGACGAGCGACATCAAAGGAAGAGAGGCAGGGATTCAAGAGTGAGTCAATACACCGAGGAGGAGATTCATGATTATCTTGTGAAGAAAGCCCAAAGAAAGGTACCTAGAGATCACTGTTTTTTGTTTTAGTTCTTCGTTACTAAATCCTGTGTTTCAGGCAGCCAAGGTAGCTAAGAAGCTGAAATCACAGTCTGTCTCGGGCTATTCAGACGACAGCAACCCTTTCGGAGACTCCAACTTGACTGAGAAGTGAGTAATTTCTTGTGCGGTTTTGGCGAGGTTTCTAGAGCTAATCCTCGGTTTCTAAGTTTGTGTGGAGGAAGAAGATCGAACGCGACATTGCGAATAAGGCACTGAACTTGAAAGATATCTCCGTGAAAGCTGAAAGGGTGCGCCAGGAGGAACAGATGGTAAGTTAGAATCTCTTCTTTGGATCGCTTGTTTGTTGCTCGGTTTTGCTCATGTTCTTGTGTTTCCAGAAGGAAATCGAGAAGGTTAAGAAGAAACGGGAAGAGAGAGCCATGGAGAAAGCAAAGAACGAGGAAGAGAAAGCCATGCTAGCAAGAGAGCGGGAGAAAAAGGAAGAAGAGGTATGATATAGATGTCCTTTTGCGTATCCTTTTGCAAGTTCTAATTACGCGTGAATGCACTGCAGTTTCTTTTCCACCAACGGGAAGTGCCCAGATACGCATCAAGGAGGGCCGAGCCACGAAGATTGATCTTCTATCCAAGCTCGACGACTTGAGGATGGCCGAGCCTTACCACACCTTCAAGGGCCTTAGCGTGAAAGAAGTGGAGAAGCTACGTGAAAAACTTCGCTTGCATTTGGAGCTGGACAGGAAAAATACCGAGTTCTGGGAGGCCATGACGGTTGTCTGCAACCCAGAGCTAGCATAGGGACGAAAGAGAGAAGCTGGAGCTTGCGGTGGAGAGGATAGTTTGGTGCTCGACGATGCTGGATCCATACCAGCATTGATCTAGACGTAAACACTCTCCTCCAAAACATGACCTCGCGTCAACTCCAGGAAGAGCAAGCAAAGATAGAAGAAAAATTGAGATCTGGATCAGCCAAGATCGTCGAGTTCTGGGAGTCCGTCCTAAAGAGAGTGCATGGCTTTGAAACGTCTTGTGCTTTGTTTCGCGATTTAAGTTCTGACATATAGATGCAAACTTACAGGCACAGCTCCGAGAAATAGCCATGGATCTTCTAGCGCAGCAGCTTTCAAGCAAGAAGGTTATAGAGGAAGCGATGGCTCCACGCTCTCCTCAGCCGATTCCTCGTCAAGCGGTTCGATGATTTTCCGGCTCCAGCAGAGGGAAAGTCTAGAGCATTCAATCCATTGAAACGGCTCAAGCAAGAGAATCAAATTTTCTATATGTAAAATGATCTTAGTCAAAACAAACGAAATCGGTCGTGAGATTGTACAAGTCATGAAGAGACATCTTCGTAGAAAGGGATGTAATCAAACATCGGTGGCCATGGGAAACGCCTCTTGTTCCTCTGGACGAAAAGCTGGATCATCAGGAACCTACTTGGGTAGAAGTCCAAGCATTTCTAAAGGGATGACGGCGTCCTCTTGCTCCTCGTCAAGGCCGTCGTTCTCATCAGGGCAGGAATTAAAAAGCCGGACGTCCAAACCTTGGAATTTCTCCAGGTTGAGCTCGTGGTGTTTGTCCGTCCTGATCATGAATGCCTGAGCAACAAAAAATGGAGACACGAACAAGTAAAATGCAAAGCTTGCTAGGTTCGTGGATGCTGGGAAAGCGCATGAAAAACTCCACGATGCACAGGGACTCCTGGCCGTCATCCCCTGGAAAAAACTTAAAACATTTCAACCGTGATATTTTCCTAAGAAAAAACCATGAGGAAATTTTAGTTTATCGATAAAAATATTTTACGTACAACCTTTTGGCAACCTACATCATGAAACTCTTTTTGAATGTAGTGCAAAAGGAGCTTTATGCCCACAAATGTATTCCAAATCAGACATGATCCTATTAAAATAACATGTACACTATAACAAAACTAATTATCTTATATATGCACTTCATGAACTCCAAAGCATTAATCAATGAAGTATCACTATTGTTTGTCTTGACAATCTTTTTTATAATACCACCAACTTCGATGCATGGAATATTACACTCCCAATTAATCTACAGCTTTTTATTATAAAACCATTCCTTCCTATGTCATTGTAGATCTTGACCAGATTCTTGTGATGATTGATATGAGTGATGACATTATCCAAATCTACATGCTGACTGCTGGACCAAAGCTCCAAGCTAATCTTCTGGAATCTCTCGTTCAATCCAAAAGTCAACACAGCACTAGTGATCCCCATAAACATTGAGTTCATGTTTCCTCTGAGCTTGTCATGCGCTCCACGTACTTCATGACTGGTTCAGAGACACCTTGGCAGCCACATGACATCTGACGGATGATATTCATTTCAGCTGCCCACAACTATTACACAACTCTTGCTTGTTTCTGACGCTGCTCAATCGAAGCCTCAATTTCCTCTTCTGTCAACCACCAGCTCGTCCATTCACAACATTCAGGAGCTTTTTCTGTGCAAGCTTAGCTTTCACAATGGAGAACTAACGAAATATATTCTCATGAGAGAGGAGAAGCTTAGATCCTTCATTTGTTGTGCTTTCCCATGCTCAAAACCATCAGATTACTTAGGATCTCCAAGGTATGTGCATGATAGCCACAAGAATTTTGATAATATAGATAGAGGATGAGATCGGGGCTTAAATCTCAAGAGAACCTTAAGATCACTCAAGATTTGGAAATTCCCCTCTTCTTTGATACCATGATGAAACAAAGGAGAACACATAACAACACGACACACCAACTCTCATATGCCCTTTGTTCACTGTGGATGGAGCCACATGTGATCCATCGCTCTTTTGAGTTTGACCCCGGTCCAAAAGGTATGTCCAGCGTGGCATATTTAAACAAAATTCCCTCGCCCTAATTAGGGCACGGGGAAAGCAGGATGATGTTCTGGCAGGCCGCGCGGGGATCCATTGCGCGAGGATCCATCGCAGAGGTGGTGGCGGTTGCAGCAGCGCGAGCGCGATCCCGATCGTCGTGCAGGCCCTACCATGACAAGGTGGTGGATCACTACGACAATCCCAGGAATGTGGGCTCATTCGACAAGGCGGATCCAAACGTGGGCACGGGCCTGGTGGGCGCACCCGCCTGCGGCGATGTGATGAAGCTCCAGATCAAGGTGGACGAATCGGGCAAGATTGTGGACTCGTGCTTCAAGACATTTGGGTGTGGATCGGCAATCGCGTCCTCGTCTGTGGGTGAGTGTGAGTGAGTCACTCCTGATGGATCGATCATCCGTCGCTGCTGCTAATTTGCAGCCACGGAATGGGTCAAGGGAAAGGGCGTGAACGACGTGATGGGCATCCGCAACAGGTGAATGGGGAACCAAGGATTCGATTCTCGCTGGTGCGTCGTCATGGTCACTAATTCTGTTGGTCTCTCGTCAGTGACATCGCCAAGCATCTGGCACTGCCGCCGGTGAAGCTCCACTGCAGCATGCTCGCCGAGGACGCCATCAAAGCTGCCGTCAAGGATTACAACAAGAAGAAGGCGGCGGGCGGCGGCATTGCCGCTGCTTCATCATCTTCTGGAGCTGGATCATCCGGAGCCAAGTCGTAGGATCGGTGTCCACTTCCAAGATTTGCTGAATCAAACAAAGCCTTTTACTCTCATAGGGTTAGGGTTAGGGTTTTGCGGCACTTTCAAGTATGGCGATCCGGTCGCTCAATCCCAATGCCGAGGTGCTCAACCGGTCGGCGGCACTGCACATGAACATCAACGCTGCCAAGGGCCTCCAGGATGTGGTGTGCACCAATCTGGGCCCCAAAGGAACCATGAAAATGTAAGCTGCTCTCTCTTTGTTCTTGGATTCTTTCTTGGATTGCTTAGACCAGGCTTTCAGGCTCGTTGGGGGCTCGGGCGACCTCAAGATCACCAAAGACGGCAATACCTTGCTCAGGGATATGGTAGGCTCTCTTCCTTTCCTCCTTTCTTCCTTCTTGGAAATGCTCACGGCTGTTTTTCGGTGAAGCAAATACAAAACGCCACAGCCATCATGATTGCCCGAACGGCTGTAGCGCAGGATGACATTAGCGGTGATGGAACTACTTCCACAGTTATCTTGATCGGAGAATTGATGAAACAGTCGGAGCGGTTCATCAGTGAAGGTAGCCCAAAGCGGATCGTTGTTTCTCGACGCACCTCTCTGTGTGTTTTTTTTTTTTTACTTTTCAGGAATGCATCCGCGCATACTGGTGGATGGTTTTGATATTGCCAAGAGGGCCACGCTAGAGTTCCTTGAGAACTTCAAAATTCCAGTCGAGATTGGAGATGCTCCCGACAAGGAGATCCTCAAAATGGTCGCGAGAACAACGTTGAGAACGAAGGTAGCCTCTCATCTGTGTTCTTCTTTCTTTGGCACTCAAACAAAATGCTCACCAGGTGCACGAGGCTTTGGCGGACCAGTTGACTGACATCGTTGTTAATGCGGTATAAAGGAGATGGCCTTTTTTACATGCATTTTGAGTCTAATACACCGGCTTGCAGGTTCTTTGTGTCAAGAAGCCGCAAGAGCCCCTGGATCTCTTCATGGTGGAAATAATGCACATGAGGCATAAGTTCGATACCGATACACGCCTTGTCTGTCTTTCTACTTAACCTCATCCGTAATCGGCCTCATCTTTTTCGTCTTTGACAGGTAGAAGGCCTTGTTCTCGACCACGGGTCTCGTCATCCGGACATGAAGAAAAGGGTGGACAATGCCTTTATTTTAACGTGCAATGTCTCCCTTGAGTACGAAAAGAGGTACACGAGCCCTTTTCTTGCATTCTAAGGTTGTATACATCATCTCACGCCTTCGGCAGCGAAATAAACGCAGGTTTCTTCTATTCCAACGCGGAGCAGAGGGAGAAGATGGTGGCCGCAGAAAGGAAGCAAGTTGATGACAAAGTGATGAGAATAATCGCTTTGAAAAAACAGGTACAGGATGTTGCCGGTGTTTTTTTTCCTGACGGCTTCATGTTTGCACCAGGTTTGCGATGGAACGGACAAATCTTTTGTTGTTATCAACCAAAAGGGGATAGATCCCATCTCGTTGGACTTGTTTGCGAAAGAAGGGGTAGTAATCCGGACTTGTCCATGGGCATTGCTGATGTTTCATCACCTTGTAGATCATTGCTCTAAGGAGGGCCAAGCGCCGAAACATGGAGAGACTGATCCTCGCTTGTGGTGGACACTCCGTGGATTCGGTGGAAGATCTCAGTCCGGACGTCCTGGGATGGGCCGGTACCGTATACGAGCACGTTCTTGGTGAAGAGAAGTACACCTTCGTGGAGAACGTTAAAAATCCACACTCTTGCACAATCTTAATCAAAGGTTGGTGGCCATACTTTGGCGGTGTTCTCAGCTACTTCTGTTTTGTGTGTGTGTGTGTGTGCAGGTCCAGATGACCATACAATTGCTCAAATCAAGGATGCCATCCGAGATGGGTTAAGGTCGGTCAAAAACACCATCGAGGACGAGGCCATTGTTTTGGTAAGTGCATGATTTCGTTTGGGAATGGGGGTGACTGACCAGCAACGAGCAGGGTGGAGGGGCATTTGAGGTGGCGGCCAGGCAGCATTTGATGAACATTGTCAAGAGAACCGTTCAAGGGGTATATATGCAGTGACTTCTTGTAATTTGTCGCTGACGCTATTTTTTTTGTCTTGATGGGGTTGATATAGCGTGCTCAACTTGGTGTGGAAGCATTCGCTGACGCACTTCTGGTGGTGCCAAAAACGCTGGCCCAGAATGCCGGGCTAGACACGCAGGATGTGCTCATCACGCTCCAGGTACGCAAACAAGTGCCTTGTTTCCTACGGGAGTGTTTGACGCGCGACACTGTGCAGTCGGAGCACGACAATGGAAACATTGTGGGCTTGAATATCAACACGGGCGAAGCAATGGACCCACAGGTGGAGGGTGTGTTTGACAACTATTCCGTCAAGCGCCAGATCGTGGATGCAGCGTACGTTAGCGAATCCCCTCGTCTTGCTTTGCCCCCCTCTCTCGTTCTAACAGCCCAAGCTTTTCTTTGGTGGCAGGCCGGTGATTGCTTCTCAGCTGCTGCTCGTAGACGAAGTCATCCGAGCGGGGCGGAACATGAGAAAGAATTAGGCGTGGCGTGGCGTGGCGCTGGCGAAGTTTGGTTTTTTTTTTGTTTAAATGCAGGTAGTCTACCAAAACAGATTGAGCGAACTCTCCTCTTTATTTAATGCAGGGGCTAGTTTGTCAAACAGGCCTAGTTTAGCTCTTTCTCTTTCCTTTCCTTGGTCAGTCAGTGAGAGAGGACCCTATCAGGTGATGGAGCCCTGATAGGGTCGGGGCCTGTTGGGGAAAACGATCAATCAGCAACAGTGTTGTAGTAGGGTTGTGCCTGGCAGTGGTAAAAGCAATGTGGTGGAGTTGTCGCATTTGACTAAAGTAAATCCTGGGCTTGCTGCGAGGCTTGGGCTGGGCCGAGCGTGAGAGAGGGAGATGGCTATGGCGTGGTAAGCGAGGGTCTCTCTGTGGGGCTATGGCTGTGGATGAGAGGGGAGATGGGAGCCGCGCAGCTCTTAGAGCTGCAGCTCACCTCAGGCGTCCACGCTCGTCGCGCACCTCCAAAGGAGCGTCAAGAGACCGAGATTTCGACTTGAATGTGGCGCCTGCGGCTGTGGAGCACGAGGCTCTTGTTTCCTGCCAAGAAGAACAAGAGCGCCAAGAAATTCACAGGCACGAGGCGCAGCCGGATGGGGGAATTGAGGTGCCGCAGCAGGAGGTGGCGAGCAAGCGCAGGAAGCACAGGCCCAAAGTAGTAGCACTCGTCCCGACTGGGACGTCGACCACCCCGAGCCCGAGCAAGCCAAAGCCAAGGCCAAAGCCGAGGAGTGGTGGCGCGAGACCAGAAAACAATGCCCGGCCCAGGAAGAGGCGAAAGCAGGAGGTATTCCTGTCGCAGTCCGTGCCGATCGGATCTGAAGCCGGGGGTCTGGGATTCACGGTACAAATCAGGGGGCCTCTCCACCAACAGATTGTTTCCGAGCAATCCGTGCTTGTGGAGCGCTCTGTGCTTGTGGAGCAGCAGCGGCAGCTTGTTGTCGATGTCGAGCAATCCAAACAGCGGCAGGAGGAGGAAGAGGAGATCGACCAGGAGTTTCCCTGGCACAAGCAATTCCTCCAGCTGCAGCAAGCTCAAGGCGGCAAGGCGAGAAAGAACAAGGCACAAATGCAATCCGTGGAACAGGGCGTGGAGGTGCTGGCTAGACTGCTCGAGAGGTTGATGCTTAAGGATAACAGCAGCTTGAGCCTGGTGCCCTTTGTTGGCGCTGGAGCTGTGGTTCCAGCGAGCAATATCAAGAAGAAGAAACCTCGGGCAAAGGTGCAGCTCGATCCGGAGAGCACTCGGGTGTGGAAGCTTCTCATGGCTAACGAGGGAGAGAGCGATGAGACGACGAAGAACTGGGAGAAAGAAAGGCAGGACATGAAACAAAAGGCACTCTGTTTCATTGAGAAGATGCATCTCATCCAAGGTAAAACTGAAATCCAATCTAGCTGAACTTGTTTCTTGTCGAGCAGGAAATCGAAAATTTAGTAAGTGGAAAGGATCAGTAGTGGATTCTGTTATCGGAGCATTCCTCACGCAGAATGTGTCGGACCATTTGTCGAGGTTTAATCGGTTTAACTTTTACCACAGGCATTGCTTGTTTACATTCATCTCTTGATTTGCAGCTCCGCATTCATGGCGATGGCCTCGAGATTTCCAGTCAAGAATCAGCCTGATGCTACTTGTTCTTCCTGCTCCTGCGAGCGCGAACATTGCTGCACTGCTCAAGATGATGTTCGCAGCCAATGCAAGCACAAAGAAGTTGTGTGTGTCGAGGGAGAGGAGGAAGAAGTGTTTATGGAGGGGAGGCGTAAGGTCCGGCGGGCTTTGTTTACAAAGCATGACAAGGAACAGCCGCCAAGCGTGGATGACGAGGAGCAGCTGCCAAGCGTGGATGACAGGGAGCAGCCGCCGAGCGTAGATGACAAGGAGCAGCCGCCAAACGTGGATGAAGAAGAAACTGCTGATCAACAACCGGGAGACGATCTGAGTTCCAGCAGCAACAGCAGCTGCCTCACGGAGGTAAGCGTAGCAGCTACCATCACCACTTGTGCGAGCACGACAGCTCTGTCGCATGGCGAGGAGAATGAAACCAAGGCCAGCAACAAGAGGTCCCGGAAGGAGACGACCGTGACCGGCAAAGAGCGTGCGTTGTTGGAGCATACCCGTGGCAGCACGAAGAAGTCATATGACTGGGAAAGCATCAAGTCTAAGGTGACTTCTCGGGGACCAAATGGTAAGTCTTGAAAGAATACGAGGAAACAAGTCCCGGACTGATTGGTGTCACTGCAGCACCAAAGCCAGAAGATAGTGCAGATTGGCATGCGGTGAGGCTGGCTGAAACGAAGGAAGTGGCGGACGTAATCAAGGAGCGAGGGATGAACAACATCTTGGCTGGCCGGATGAAGGTAAGTTGCATGCATCTAGAGCACGGGTTGTTGCGGAGATTTAACAAAGTCCGCATTCTTGCAGGGGTTCCTCGATAGGGTGTATGAAGAACACGGCAGCATCGATCTCGAATGGATCAGAGATGTGCCACCCCAAGACGCAAAGTTTGTGTGCTTTTCCATCCATCCTGCGCTGTTTTGATTTTGGACTTGTGTCTACAGGGACTTTCTGTTGAGCATACGGGGCCTTGGACTAAAGAGCGTGGAATGCATTCGATTGTTGGCACTGGACCACCTCGCGTTTCCTGTAAGTAGCTTTACGCAGCTGAGCTAGCAAGAACTTGGATACTTGTGCCTTGTAGGTGGATACGAACGTTGGAAGAATCTTGGTGCGCCTCGGTTGGGTGCCTATTCAGCCGCTACCAGAAGAACTGGAGCTTCATCTTTTGGAACTGTGAGCCGTGTTGCCTTCTTTCTCTTGGCCCTGGATTGATCCTCGTCTTGCGCATGTAGATACCCGGTGCAAGAAACCGTCCAAAAGTATGTATGGCCGAGGCTGTGCACGCTGGATCGACTCACGCTGTAAGGCATGATCTTGTCGCTCACACCTTTTTTCTAACTCCTCATTCAGATACGAGCTACACTACCAGATGATTACGTTTGGGAAGGTAAAGAAGTCCACACTTAGCTGCACAATGTACTGGACTAAATCGCTGTCTATTCCCAGGTGTTTTGCACTAAAACCCGGCCTAATTGCAATGCCTGTCCCATGAGAATGGAGTGTAGGCACTTTGCAAGTGCATATGCAAGGTAAGAAGCTTTTTTTCCTGTTGCTGTTTGTGCTAACCAGAAAACAAAACGTCTTCTGCTCAGTGCTAGGCTTGCTTTGCCAGCCCCTCCTACACAATGTGAACAACAAGGTGACAAGGCAGGAGCACAACAACAAGAAGTTTTGACACTCCCACCTCCAGTCTCGTTGCCTCCAGCCACGCTTACAAATGTTGTTGCAACACCTAAGAAATGCGAGCCAATTATTGAGGAGCCTCGATCTCCCGAGCCTGAGCCCGAGTCAGAGTCATGCGAGGGCTCATCAACATGTCCCGACATGGAAGATCTGTTATTCACACAAGGAAGCGAGACTTTGCATTTGAATCTGATCGAGCAACCTCAGGCACCACCACAATATACTGTCGCATCTGCCTCATCCAAGGAACTCATGGTATTGCCTCCCGAATTTGCTTACATTCCCGTTCCGAAGTTAAAAAATATTTTTCGCCTTCGAACAGTTCACTATGTGTAAGTTTTGTTTAGATTGTTTCTTGTTACATTCGTCGTGCCTGACACTACTGTCCTTCACAGGTATGAGCTTCCAGATCACCATCCGCTGGTCCAACAGGTTTATTAATTCATGCAAGGTGTTGATAATTGACTCGGAGGTGTGAAAATGTTGCAGCTGGAACCGAGGGAGAAAGACGACCCTTGTTTCTACTTACTGGCACTATGGAGCCAAGGTAAGAAAGAGCTTGACACACTCGCATGACTCTTTGACGTCTTCTCTGTGAATTGTGAAGACGAGCAACCGCAAAACTCACAGCTTGAGAATCAACAACGCGTTGATGACGAATTTGTGAAAGGAACATTGCTGGTGTGTGAGGACTTGGTGATGATTTGCTAATCGATTTATTCGTATTATTGTCTAGATTCCATGTCGAACGGCAATGCGTGGAAGTTTTCCTTTAAATGGCACCTATTTCCAAGTGAACGAGGTAATCTTCCATTGCTCCTTTCACTTAATATTTGACTCTTTTGCTCGTGTGTAGGTGTTCGCAGACAGTGAAACAGGCAATTTTCCTTTAAATGTATCACGTAGCCTTTTGTGGAATTTGCATCGAAAGTTTGTATACTTCGGAACATCAGTTCCAGCCATTTTCAGAGGTATGTATGGCGGCTTTTTTTTTTCTCTCTCGTGGAAGCCTGAGGCTGGATTTCTAAAATGCAGGTCTAACCGCAGACGAGGTTCAAGCTTGTTTCTGGAAAGGTAAGATTTTCTTAAGATTGGATTGGATTTTACTCAAGCAAGATGATCTCGCATCACAGGTTACGTTTGTGTCCGAGGATTTGATCGCAAGTCACGATCACCGCGGCCACTAGCGGCAAGACTGCATATAGCCCCAAGCAACAGAAAAGGGCAACCCATTTTTAACGATGGCGATGATTAACTTCCCGATCGAGGAAGATCAAGTGTAACATCGAACCAAAAGAATCTAACTCTCGAATCATTTCATGATGTCTGGCGGGTCCTTGAGGTAATCCGCCTCATCCAGGAATCTGGCTTCAGTCAGCTCCAGCAGGAAGCTATCCGTCCCGTCCAAGGACTCGTGCTCAAACAGTTCCACCGGCTGCTGCTTGCTCTTGTCTTGCTGCTTGTGTTGCTGCCGCTGCTGTTCTTGCCGCTCCGACGCCAGCAATCTGTCATACGCCTGCTGCTGCTGTTGCTGCTGATGAAGCTGCGAGGAGCGAGGCATGGTTGTCGGCTTTGGGAAGGAGGACGTGACCGCGGGGACGGAACGGAAGCCGCTGGGCGAACTCCTGCGAATGTCCTGGAAGAAAGCAACGCAGGACAAAGTCAGCCATCCTGGCCTCCGAAGAGAATGGCGTTACCATATGCCTGATCGCCGTGTCAAGCGACTTCTTGGAGATGCTCGTCCCGTAAAAGGAGGTCTCCCTTGGGCCGCCGCTGCAAGCTTTTGTTGTGGCAGGCTTCCTGAGTGGCTCCGACTTGGGGTGGATTAGAGAGTCGTTTGTGGAGGTGACGGCCCTCCTGCTGAAGCTAGACATATCACGGTCCAAGTGGTTGTAACTCCTGGTGAGGTGGGATGGCAACGTAGATGCGGCACCTCCCAAATCTGTTCGCGAGATTGCTGCGCCGCGAGAGTTCGATGACGAGCGCTCGTGAGCTGCCGCTGGCTGCTGCGACCGGCGAACTGGAGACGTGCCCCGCGAGCTTCTGCCGTTGGACATGGTCGAGGTGACGAGTGTGGAGGTGGGAGTAGACGTAGAGGAGGAGGATCTCCTGGTTGGCGTGGATGACCTCGAGGAAGCTGGCGAGGGCCTTGTTGGCGTGGAAGGCCTGGAGCTGGTGCTGCTCCTGGGCGCTGGGGTCGGCGTGGACGGGCGACGAGCAGACGAGGAGAGGGACGGGGAAGGAGATGGTGCCGTGGACGGCCTTCTGGTCGGAGTGGAGGGCCTTGCATTCCCGCTGCTGCCATTGGCGACGGAGGTGGTAGTGGCGGTGCTAGTGGCGGCAACCAGTTGCTTGGGTCTCGAGGAGGAGAAGGACGTAGTAGCGGGCGGAGCACTCTGCCTTCGGGGACTGGGATTGCCCCTCACGCCGCTGCTGCTGCCGATGCTGTTAGTGTACAGCCTGGAGCCGGATCCTCCAGAGGAACCTGACGATGACGACGACACCAGCAGCTGTTGGGCCTCGGGCGCAGAGAGCTGTGGAGAAAGAAAGAAAAGAAAAGAAAAAAAACAAGGAGGCAAAGCAAGAAAGAGAAATGAGCTGAGCAGAGCAGAGCAGGCACATGTTCCAACAAAGCACACTCACTCTGGACAGCTTGCTCGGCCAACGAGACGACTCCCGCTCCCTTTGAGGTTCCCTCTCCCTCTCCCTCTCCCGCTGCGTCGGACTTGCGACGAGCCAGTCGCGGTCTAGCGATGGGAATAGCGGTGTGCCGGGCGGAGTGAGCAGCCTGCGAAAACATCCATGTTTCAATCATCCCATGTCTATACGCGACATACCAATCGTAGTCGTTCTTGTCAGTCTCGGATGTGAGCAGATCATTGGATCCCCTGCTGCGCGCGTGAGCTAATCCTCCTCGAATGTGGCTTCCTTTGCCTGCGAATGCGAAGGAACGAGAGAGAGAGAGAGAGAGAGAGAGAGAGAGAGAGAGAGAGGGAGAGCGAGGAAGAAAACAAAAACCAATCGGTCAGCAAGTTTCGCACAGAGACAAGAATGAAGAGGAATGTTCTTGTTTGTAACTAAGCTTTACCGTTGCTGCTGCCATGGAGTGGAGTGTGCTGCTGATCCATTGCTGCCTCCATGCTGCCGTTGTGCTCCTCCCGGATGCGCATGTCTTGAAACAATGCCAGATCCTCGTCCCGCCGCTGTGGCTGCTGCTGCTGCTGCTGCTGCTGGTAGTGGCGAGCTGCCACCATATCCTCCCACGACGACGAGGAGCCGCCTCCTCCCGCCCGTCGCAGCATCCTCCTCGCGCTGCTGCCCTAAATCTGCATGACCTCTTCCTTCTCTACTTGCGCTTATTAGGGCAAGGAACAAGGAATGTAAGAAGAAAGAGTGAGACGCGCCGTCTACAATGACTCGTTCTGGCACCTAAAAAACACATGGGACTATGCTAGGGTTAGGGCAATCGATCGATCCATCGCGAGCAGGATACGATGTGCGGGATCTTCGCCTACCTCAACTTCGATGTGCCGCGGGAGAGGCGATTCATCCTCGAGCTCCTCTTCAACGGGCTCAGGCGGCTGGAATACAGGGGATATGATTCATCTGGCATCTCCATCGATTCCGATCACAGGCCTCCCACTTCCAAGTCGCTCTCGCTGCGCACCCCTCCCCCGCTCGTCTTCCGCGAGGAAGGGAAGATCGAGAAGCTCGTCACCAATGTCTACCAAGGTGAGTGAGTGAGTGAGCTCTTCCCTCTCGCTCTCGTCCTTGGGCATTTTTGCTAACGGTGGTGCCCGGCTCCAGAGGCTTACCAGAGCGAGCTGGACTTGGAGCTGTGCTTCAGCAACCATGCCGGGATTGCGCACACAAGGTGGGCAACTCACGGCCTTCCCTCGCCGCGCAACAGCCATCCCCAGTCATCTGGAGCTGGGAATGACTTCCTCGTCGTTCACAACGGCATTATCACCAACTATATGGTCTCTCTGCCTTTCTCATGTGGTTCTCTCCCTAACCTCCTCCATTTTCAGGTGCTGAAAGAAACGCTGCTGCGCCACGGCTTTGAATTCGAGTCCGAGACTGATACCGAGGTCATTCCCAAGCTTGCCAAGTTCGTGCACGACAGGTTGTCCGAGGGTAAGCATCTGGGACTAGTCTCCCATTTAATGCGTCCTCTCTTTAACTTTTTTGCAGAAGCCGCGGATGTCTCGTTCACGCAAGTAGTGATGGAAGTTATGAGGCAGCTCGAGGGAGCGTATGCACTCATCTTTAAGAGTCCTCACTATCCCAATGAGCTCGTGTCGTGCAAAAGAGGTAGCCCGCTGCTCCTAGGAGTCAAGGTTGGTCGGCATTACTACTCAACGCTCTTACTATCGTTGAATCTGTTGTCTACTGCCAGGATACCGGCGAGGAGTATGCCAAAGCCGATGCTTTCGAAGCCGATCTCACCACGGCAAACGGGATCAAGAAGCCCAAAGAGATCTTCCTAGCAAGTGATGCGGCAGCCGTGGTTGAGCATACAAAGCGGGTCATGGTCATTGAGGACAACGAAGTCGTCCATATCAAGGTTTTGTGATGCTTCTTTCTCACTTCCTTAAATATCCTCACCTTGTTTAGCTGATTCTAGGATGGAAACATCTCCATTTTCAAGTTCGATTCGGACAAAGCAAGAAAGCCTGGGGGTCTATCGAGGCCAGCATCGGTTCAGCGAGCCCTTTCTCTTCTTGAACTTGAAGTTGAACAGATCAAGAAAGGCAACTACGAGCACTACATGGAAAAGGAGATTTTTGAGCAGCCAGAATCGCTGACGACAACCATGCGCGGCCGCCTCATTCGTGGGGGTGAATCCAAGCTGAAGAGTGTTGTTCTAGGAGGTCTCAAAGATCATCTGAGGACAATGAGGCGAAGTCGGCGAATCATTTTTATCGGCTGCGGCACCAGTTACAATGCTGCACTGGCAGCAAGGCCGATCATTGAGGAGCTTTCCGGTAGAGCCCTTACTTATTACCATTGTCGTCCAATCTAATGTCTGTAATGCAGGTGTTCCGGTCACAATGGAACTGGCAAGCGATCTGCTCGATCGACAAGGCCCAATATACAGGGAAGACACTGCTGTTTTCGTCAGTCAATCCGGAGAGACTGCTGACACTCTACAGGCTCTCGAGTATGCCAATTCCCATGGAGCTCTTTGCGTCGGTATAACCAACACTGTGGGTAGTGCTATTGCTCGTGGCACCCATTGTGGAGTGCACATAAATGCCGGATGTGAGATTGGAGTGGCGAGTACTAAGGTTCGTTCGCTCTTTATCTCTGCCTTGCGATTCTAACGGGCTCTTGCTGCGCCAGGCGTATACAAGCCAAATAGCAGTTATGACTATGTTGGCTCTGGCGCTTGGGGACGATTCAATGTCCAGCCGGAACAGAAGAGAAGAAATTGTGGACGGACTTTTTGACCTTCCAAGTAAGACACACTTGTGCACCATCATCTCTACAGGATAACATTTTTCTTTTCGCAGATAAAGTCAAGGAGGTGTTAAAACTAGACAAAGACATGAAGGAGCTGGCCAAGCTACTCACCGAAGAGCAGTCGTTGTTAATATTTGGGCGAGGTTACAACTACGCTACTGCTTTGGAGGGCGCCTTGAAAGTCAAGGAAGTTGCTCTGATGCACAGCGAAGGGATTCTAGCAGGGGAAATGAAGCACGGCCCGCTTGCGTTAGTCGATGAGACACTGCCGATAATAGTCATTGCAACGCGAGATGCGACTTTCAGGCAAGCGCTCCGCCCCTGCTTTCTTCTGCTTACTTACTCACGAAGTTATGCCTTGATCCCTGACAGTAAGCAGCAGTCTGTTATCCAACAGCTTCGAGCCAGAAAAGGCCGACTGATCGTCATATGCACAAAGGGCGATGCGGAAGCGGTCTGCCCCTACGGCGTGTCTCGAGTCATCGAAGTTCCCCGAGTTGAAGACTGCCTACAACCTGTTATCAACATTGTGCCGCTTCAGGTAACGTCTCCTTCCGCATTATAATCCCAAGGCTGACATTGGAAATCTCTTGTAGCTCCTTGCCTACCACCTGACCGTGTTGCGGGGTTACAACGTGGATCAACCACGCAACCTGGCAAAAAGCGTCACAACACAGTGAATAAGAGTGGCATATACATACATCAAAGTAAACAGCTCTTTTGGTTGTGCCAACGAGAAGTGACAAGAATTTTGTAAACTGGTTCGTCATTTACAAGGCTTGAACGACGCGAGAAAGCACCGCAACATGTTCGTCCTTATTCGCGCACAGGGAGCCTCAGGTGTTTTCGACATCGATGTCTATTATATCCGGGTCCCCGGTCCCCTTGGAAGAGGAGAAGTCATCTCGTGGTTGCCACACGACGTTCCTGCAACCCCGGCACACGATTACTTGACCTCGGCTGCCAATAAACTGCGTCTTGCAGTTGGGACAAGCTCCCTGCCGACAAAGCTTGCTTTTAGCACAAGGGGAAAACTCTCCCATTCAGTCGTGTACCTCGACAATGGTGTTCCTTGCAATGGTTCCGATGAGCAAAGGCGCTGCTATGGGGAGAACCCACATAGAGATAACGAAGACTTTGAATATCCAGCCCGAGAGAACGAGCCACGCAAACATGATCGTCTGGTCGAAACGAGAGAGTGATGAGATGGTGAAGAACAAGACGAGAAGTAGGACTTACGCTCACTAACTTGCCCAGAGGAGTGTCGAGGAACTGTGAAACCCGTCTCCTGTACTGCAAGGCAGGAATTGAATCAAAAGAGGATGGATGGAGATGGAGGAGCTGAGAGCTTACAGTGGGCCATTTCATCCGCGCATCAACGCCAAACATTCGCGCTCGTTGCCTGATCCTGAGGCGCGAGTCCGCGGCGTGGAGCTGGTCCTTGACGTAGTCGACAAACTCGGCCCCCCTGTGCGTGAAGCGGTACTTGCGATTCCACTCGTTGGCATTTCTCCTCACCTCAAACCCCATGTCCTCCATTCTCTGGTTGGCACTCCGAGTGAATTGCCGCACACGCTGGCGGACATGCTGCTCCTCCTGGAATTCCTGCGCCCGCCGCCTGGCATCCCTCAAGAGCTGCTGCGCCGTGTCCGACACCGTCCGCGCCGCTCCTCCCACCTTTTGCCGGGCCTCCTCCGCCAGTCGCTCCAATGGATCGCCACTCCTGCTGCTGCTGCTGGCGCTGGCCCTCAATCGCACCGGCTGCTGCCGCCCCCGCCGCTGCATCGCCACCGCCGCGGCGCCAGCACAGGACCAAGCGCCGCCACCGCCGCCATGCACAAGACCCTCCATCACACCAGGCCTAGGTCGGTTCCCTCATACACGACGCCCATGGTGTTTTGTATTGACACGAGAAGAAGATATTTACACAAACAAATGCGCGCTCCACCACCGCTTTAAACTTGCTCTCTCAAGAGTACGACTTGACGAGGCCCAGGCCGTGAAAGAATCGCTCCGACAGGTTCCCAAACGAGAAGCGCGACCGGCTCATGCCCCCCGCCGCCGCCACCTCCGCCGCCACCTCCGCCGCTCCCTCTCCTCTTCCCTCCTTGACTTCCTCCTTCACCTCCAGGATTGCCTGCCCAATCTCCAGCCGCAGCGCCTCCACCACCTTCATGCTCACCGCCTTGCCCGATGTGTCCGTCACGTAAAACACATTGACAGCCCTGTCGCCCCGGGTGGACACATCGGCCCTTGTCACCGACAGCCCCTTCTCCCTGAACACCCTGGTTACGTCCGACAGCAGACCAACCCGGTCTCGGGTACACAGCTCCAGTCGCAGCCCCTGGAGCAGCTAGCGTTACTGCAAAGCGAGAGGAGATTTTTAAAAAGTACCTCGGACACTCGCCGCTCGATTGCTGCCTCCAAGCACTTTACCACGCGCTCCTGCTCGGCATCCAGATCCAGCGTGCAGCCATCCATGTGTCTGATGTAGTACTCCTGCCACGGACGAACCGGATGAGCGAGAAAAGAGAGAGAGAGAGAGAAAAAAAAAAACTGGCAAACCTGGTATGCGTATGGGCCGTCTGCTCTAGCTGACGCGTGAAATACCACATACTCCATGTCTGTCAGCGTGCACACTGTGTCAAAGAGCAGCTTGGGACGGTCCTTGCACTGGACGCTCACGACCGAGTAGCCCTTCTCGAGGCAGTTCCGCAAGCTTATGACGGGCCTGATCCTGGCATCCAGGACCGCGTTGATGCTGCTTGTGCTGCTGGGAACATCGTAGTCGCGGTCGGCCAGCATCATCTGGTGCAATCGTCTCTCTGTGTGCGTCAGGCCCGACGAGAAATCGGTCGTTGCAAGCCTGTTCTCATCGTCCCCTCTCAACACCTGCGAGAGCCGCTCTTTCATTCTGGCCAGCTTCTCGGGGTCTTTTATCGGGCAGCCTGTCGCCTCGTCGGTCACGTAAACGACGCAGGCAACACGCTTGTTGTGTGTCCACACTTCGGCTGCCACTACATTGCACGTCATGCCCGTTAGAACCCCCGATATCTCTGACAAGAGACCCGGCCGATCTCTTCCAGAGAGCTCAATTGCCGTGTGCCCGCCACTGGACTGCGTCCCAACAGTCGGTGCAAGGGAAGTCTTCACCTGACTCGTCGTTGCCTGTGCATCTCCAAGGGACTGCGAAGCATGGTTTTGGTTTCACAGAAAAGTTGCAAGAAGGAAAACGCCAGACCAACCTGCTGTATGTAGTCGATTATGCCCTGGTCCCTGAGCTTGTGTCCCAGCTTATCGGTGACATGGAAAACTGCAGCGAACCATCAACAAAAAAAGCCGCGGAGACGAGAAACCTTACCATCCATGAACCAGCCACCATCCGACGAGATGTACGCCTTTGAAATGGTGAGATCCAAGTCCGTGAGCACTTGCACAACTTCCAGTAGAATCCCGTGCTTGTTGGCACTGTCAACCTGCAAAACCACCGCAAACTCTGGGAAAATGCAGGGGAGAACAAACAACACCAGTGATAGCTACCTTGACAAGCGTTGCATCATCGCAGCTCGAGTTGTCGATGACAACGCTGAGGAGAAAAGAAGCGAAATGAAACAAGGGCGGGATAGAAAATGGAAGAACCACGCACCTGGGAGCGTTGAGCCTGGAAATGAGAGTATCGTAGTCAGGATCGAAATAGGGACAGCCTCGCCCCGACATTCTGGCAGGCAATCCATCCAGCTCAACAAGTTTGCGCGATTTAGCTAAGCTTAGAAACCTACCGCACGCCCGCAACTTGCATGCTGCTCGATCACCTCAACAACAGTGGCGCATCCAAGCGCGGCGCGCTTCTCTGGCTTTCCCGACGCCGACGCCGCCGCCGCCGCCACCGACCCCGCCAGTCACATCCGCCGCCATGGCAGTGCGACGAGGAGACGAACAGTTAACCTTGACAGCTAAAACCTAGGTCCAGGTAATTAGGGTTCTTGGGGGTGTTTCGCAAAATGGGGGAGGAGAAGCGCGAGAATCTCATGGAGTCGCTCTTCGGGGAGGAGTCGGATGACGACGCCGATGCCGCTGCCTCCTACTCTGTAAGTTGGATCGATCGCTGCCAACATTGGACTGAAAGATCTGCCGCTGGTGCTCTAGGAGGAGGAGGGCGAAGGCGAAGGCGAGGCAGAGGGCGGTGGTGCCGAGAGCGGTGGCGACAGGGAAGAGAGCGAGGGCGAGCGGGAAGCCAGTGAGGGCGACAAGGAGGAGAGCGAGCATGAGAGAGTGTCCAGGAGGAGCAGTGATGACGGAGGTGGTGAAGAAGGGAGCGCCGCCAGCGGCTCTGAGAACGATGGACAAGTCCAGGAAAGGGAAGCAACTCGCAGGTATGCTGTTGGCTTGTTTTCTGGCCTCGCTTCTCACGGGAAAAATCGCAGCGAGGAGGTGGAGGAGCAGCGTGGTGCTAGAATTCGTGCAGCATTGGGTGATTCTGATGACGACGATCAGGAGGAAGGAGGAGTTGACGGCCCTCGCAAGCCATCGAGTCCAGAGGTAGGGTGGACGAAGCTGCTTGTTCGTGTCATCCAAGTCAGTCATTGATAGTGTGAAGCAGGGGGAGGGCTCGGACTTGGAGGGAAGCTACCACAAAGATAGTAAGCGGGGTGCAGAGGATGACGAGGAGCAGTATTACTCTGATGAAGAGCGCGCAGAAATCAAGAAACCCAAGGGTGAACCTCTTACAGTAGAAGTTCCACTCAGGCAACCTCCAACTCAGGCTCACAACG
The DNA here is from genome assembly GCF_000143415.4 of Selaginella moellendorffii. NCBI lineage: Eukaryota > Viridiplantae > Streptophyta > Lycopodiopsida > Selaginellales > Selaginellaceae > Selaginella > Selaginella moellendorffii. The sequence continues at coordinate 386,061 of NW_003314336.1, forward strand.
CAAGTAGTTTGGCACTTGTTTCTTTTTCATTATCTCGTGAGCTTACGGGCCTTTGCTTTCAGATGAATCTCGTCAGGATCTCCAACATTATGGATATAGAGCAAAGGCCTTTTGATCCAAAGACATACGTCGAAGAGGATGGATTTGTTGATGAAACTGGCCGACGCCGTATACGTATAGAGGAGAACGTGGTGCGCTGGAGATACGTCAGGAATCGGGATGGCTCGCGCTCGGTACGCTTTTGTGATGAACGGATATTTACTTATACGTGTGTAGGCCGAGAGCAACGCCCGGTTTGTGAAGTGGTCCGATGGTAGCATGCAACTTCTTCTCGGCAATGAAGTTCTGGATCTTGCTGTTCAAGATGGGCAACAAGACGAATCACACTTGTTTATCCGTCAGCCCAAGGTTCGAACACTTTCTTACTTTTCGCAGTTCGGTTTGATTATATTCAACTTCTCTCTTGTAGGGATTATTACAAGCCCAAGGGAGGCTGGCACGTAAGATGAGATTCATGCCTTCGTCGTTGAGATCGAAGTCGCACCGTCTCTTAACTGCTCTCGTGGATTCTACGCACAAGAAGGTGTTCAAAGTGAAGAATGTGATCACGGACTTCGATCCCGAGAAGGACAAAGAACAAAAAGAGAAGGTTGTACTTGTGCTTGTTACTTAGTTCTGACGCCGTTTTGAATCTCCCAGGCAGCAGAACAGAGGATTAAAAGCAAAGAAGATCTCCAAAAAAAGCAGGAGAAGACGATGCGTAAATACCCCCCTACACGGGAGAGAGAACCTCAGCTTTCTCCTGGATACCTTGAAGGGGCGCTTGAAGAGGTTCGTCAACTCTGTTTTACTTCCTTACTTTCTTTGGCAATGGCTTATGGTAATCGTTTTTCAGGAGGATGAAGATTATGACGACGAGGGGCGTAGCAACCGACGGTACCAAGACCAGCTTGATGCCGAAAGCAGGGCGGAGAGACGAATCAACCAGGTTAAGCGGGTAAGTAAGCTCATCGAGAGCCGCATACTTAATATCTGGCTGTTTCTTCGCATGCAGCAACCACCAAAGGCAATGGAGCGACGCCCTTCTTCGCGGAGCAGGAGGGATATTTTGGAAGACGAGGATTCAGACGAGAGCGACCGCAATAGAGGTGCGCGAGGTGATGAAGGTGAGGAAGAGCAGGAAGATGACGAGGGGGAGGAAGAAGAGGAGGAAGTGGAGGCAAGGGATAGCCGCCGCAAGAGGAAAGACAGGGACAGGGAACAGCTGCAGCAGCAGCAAAATTCGCCTCCCAGAAAGCAGCAAACGCACAGGCGGAGAGCAGTAGTTAGTGACAGCGATGAAGATTGATCGGATCTATCGATGGATGGAGCTCACTATTCTTATTTATTATACAAGCGAAAAGATCGTGTTTGCCACTAAGTCCTTCAGGTTTGGTTTCTCGCCACAGGTTGCAAGAGTAGAATAGATAGGGGCAGCCAGGGAAGTGTGGCGTCATGGCAAGTGTGCATACAAACTGCTATGTTCGTCCAGCAGTTCCAGGTGATTATTTCATTCTGGCAGTAACGATATGTCTCGTTTCTTCACTGCGGCTGCCGTGTAGCCAGTTCAAGTCGACCGCCATTCAATGCTCCTGCTACTGCTGCCTGTCCACCGTAAGGGGTATTGGTGCTCTCTTTGCGACTACTGTTTTTTCGTGCTTTCCAGGCTGAGCAAGAGAAATCTCTTATTGCTGGTGCCTCTGTTGGCGATGCCGGCGACGCCTGTGTTTGCTGCTGGTATTGTACTTGTCAATCGTTCGTTAAACTTTGATGCAAGACAGGAGCCTCAGATGAATATCAAGTATACGAGGAACAAGACAAGTTCTCCCTCACTGTACCCAAAGGTGCTACCTTGTTTTGCAAGTTCTTCTCTAATCGTCTCAGCGTGAATGCAGACTGGATAAAAGGCGAGGGGAAAGTCGGATCCAGAAGAGTGGTGGCATTCCATCCATCCAAGGCTACTTTCCCAAACGGTATAACGACGAGAGTTTTCATCTCTGGATCTCACTCGCTATCGTCGCTCAAGCAGTGAACGTGATCATCACGAACCTGGGTGCCGATTTCACCGGGATCGGCTCACTGGGATCCGTGGACTCGTTCGCCGCGAGCGTGGTGAGTTGACGTGCGCACAGCCAGAGAGAGTTTTTCTTGAGGATTCACGCAGGTTGGCAGCATGGATAGAAGCTACAAGCGGCCGCCTGGAACAGCGGCTCGGCTGGTGAATGCTGTGTCGAGAAACGGCATGTATTATCTCGACTACACCGTCCAGACGCCCGGGGAAGCCCAGCGCCATTTCTTCTCGGTGGCCGGTGTTGGCGAGACACAGTTTTACAAGCAGCTCTACACGGCAACCGGCCAGGTGCTTGTACTGCTTTTGGAAATGCCGAGCTCTCAAACAAACTTTACGTGAGTTTGCAGTACTGGGAGGCTGATGGAGACAGGGACAGGAAAGCATTGCAAGAGGTACAAGTTTCGTCATTTTTTTCGTTGCCGCTTGACTCGTGCTTGTTACTGCTGCAGGCGATAGAGTCATTCCGGATTGTTCACAAGTGATGGTGCTCAAACAGCACCAGTTTCCACGCATCCAGAGTGACGTACGTTGTTTGGTGAGGAAGCTGTTAAATCGTCCCGAGGCCCATTTATGAAGCACAGAAACCATCGCCACCGCCAGGAAGGATGTGCAATCAGCAGGCGCCGGCTGTGCTCTTCGGTTTGTTTCAACACTCAATCAATGGATCCGTGAGTTGTATTTAAACGGAGATAGCTCTAGTCAGTTTCGTTCTAAAGTTTTTCTTCTTGGAGCATTTGGTTTGTAACGCAGCTTGCTCGATCCTCGTCATGGCCAAAGCAGTGGTAGCGATGGCAATGCTGGTGCTGGTGCTCGCGTGTTATGCCGAGGCTGCTTGCAGCAACAATTACATTCAGCTGGCTGGCTGCCTGAATGCGGTGAGCAGCAGCGCTGGCTACCCGGGCAGCTCGTGCTGCACTGCCGTCTCCCACTTCAAGAACGATGTAAACTGCCTGTGCAGCACGCTGGTGGCAGCCAAAAACGCCGGAGTCATCCGTAACATGCCCAACGCTCTCACCGTGCCCAAGCGCTGCGGCTTCAAGAACAACATCCCCAAGAACTTCCGCTGCGCTGGTACGTTTTTCGTCTACTCACTTCGATCATACATACCCGTTTCTTTCTTGGCAGGCTACAAGGTGGGAAGCTAAGCAGCCATACCGGCTGGAAAGCTAAACAGCGTATAGCAAGAGAATAAAGGGACGCGCGTTTCTTGCAAGAACAGGGAACACAAGAGCGAGAGTGTTGCTCTGTTGCATGCGTTTATCTCGACGTGACGAGAGCTATACTGTAATCTAGCTAGACTGGAGTAGCAAAATTCACGGCCTCCTCAAAGCGCACACTGAGCTCCTGGATGGTTTCTTGCATCTTGAGCCGCTTCCTCTCCTGTTCCTCCTCCAACCTCTGTGTCTCCGCGTCGTGTTCGTCCAGATCCCTGATCACCACCTCCAGCGACCGCTTGTTGCTGCTATTGAGATCCAAAGTGGGAGGAGGAGCGAGGGTGGCGGCGGCGGCGGCGGCGGCGGCGGTGGGAGAGCTGCTGCCACTGGCGGTGTCGGGAGGCGGCGGAAGAGCGGGTCTCGGTTGCCTCTTCCCCGCGGCTCTAGCCACAATCTCTCTGTACTGCTCTATCCCAGCCTTGGCTTGGACGATGGACCAGAACACCTCCCTCGCATCAGCAGTTTCCGCGATGCCAGTCGCTTGTTGCAAAGCCTGCTTCATGAAATGCGTCCCCAGGAGCAGCGTCGCCTCCCACATGAAGATCCGCCGCTTCCTCTCCGCCAGAGCCTCGCATGCCTTCCTCACAAACCCCGCGATGCCATCGTCGGCCGAGGCGCGGAAGGCGCGAGACAAAGGATTGCGAGAATCACCCCGTTGAGGTTGCTGCCGCCCGCCCGATTGCTTCTTCTTCTTCTTGCCCTTCTTCTTCTTCCTCTTGCTGTGCTGCTGCTGCTGCTCCTGCTTTTTGCGCGGCGCGGCGGCGCTGGACAGGGCGAGGCGCTCCAGCTCCACCTCGATCATCGCTCAAAAGCCAATAAACCCTAGACCTAAGAAAACCATGAATGCTTGTCAATCGCCTCCCGCGCGATCGCCAGCAGCGGCGATGGATGCACGCGGCGGCGATCCCAGCGGTGGTGGTGCGCAAGCATCGGCCATCGGCATTGAGCAAGGAGAGCGTGGAACGGATGGTCGCGTGCGTGGAGAGGAGCGGCGTTGCGGCGGAGGCGAGCACGTATGCCCGGCTGCTCCAAGCGTGTGCGCGGCTCAAGGCGCTGGCCCAGGGCCAGAGGATTCACGCCCACATCCTCTCCAGCCACAGCTCCTCCGGATCCTCCTCCACTCTCGTGCTCAACCATCTCATCAACATGTATGGCAAATGCGGTCGCGTGGAGGAGGCCAGGGCGGTGTTCGCGTCCATGGAGCACCCCAATCTCGTGTCGTGGAACACCATCATCGCCGCCCACGCCGCCGGCGGTGATGGCCGTGGCGCCCTGGCGGTGTTCCGCGCCATGCAGCTCGAGGCTTCCGTGGTGCCCGACCGGGTGAGCTTCACCAGCGTTGCCAATGCCTGCGGCAGCGCGAGGGAGGCGCGGATCATCCACGCCAGCGTCGCGGCGCGGGGATTCCTCGACGACGTGATCGTTTGCACCGCCGTCATCACCGCCTACTGTCGCTGCAGCAGCCTGGGCGAGGCGCGCGCCACCTTCGACGCCATGGCGCCGCGCGCCAGGAACGTCGTGACGTGGACGGCGCTCATCGCGGGGTATGCCCAGTCCGGGCATCTGGAGGAGGCGCTGGATCTCTTCTGGAGCATGGCGGAGCACGACGGCGGCGGGGGCGAGACGTGGAGCGTGGCTCCCAACGCCGTCACCATTGTCACCGTCGTCAACCTGTGCGCCGAGTTTGCGGCGCTGGAGCAAGGCAAAGCCATCCACGATCGCTGCATCCACGCCGCCGCCATCCGCGACGATCCGTCCGTCACGGCCGCTCTCGTCAACATGTATGGGAGGTGCCAGCGCCTGGACGAGGCGTTTGCGGTGTTTGACGCAGTCCAGTCTCCCACTGCCTTGGCGTGGAACGCGATCATCTGTGCCTGCGCCCGCAATGGTCGAAGCGATCGGGGCCTGGAGCTCTTCCACAGGATGATGGCAGCACTGGACGCCCCGGAGCGAGAGGTTGGCGTCGCCACCTTGTGCGCGGCGCTGGTAGCGTGCGGCGAGTCGGGACTGCTGGATCAGGGGCGATCGGTCCACGACTTGATCCGCCGCCGCGCCGCCGCTGGGACGGAGCCCAGCGTCCAGATCGGCACGTCGCTCATCACCATGTACGCCAAGTGCGGCAGCATCGAGGACGCGCGCCTCGTCTTCGACTCCATGGCGGAGAGGAACGAGGTGTCGTGGAACGCAATGCTGTCCGGCTACTCGCAGCACGGCCACGGCGCGCAGCTGCTGCACCTCTTCCGCGCCATGCTGCAGGGCGGCGTGCAGCCCAACGCGGTGACGCTCCTGCCGGTTGTGAACGCGTGCAGCAGCCTGGCGCAGCTGCGGCAGGCTGACGAGTGGTGCACCACGCCGCCGCTGGCCGCCGCTTGCGACGCCATGCTGTGCAACGCGCTCGTCTACATGTATGGCAAGCTCGGCAGCGTGGAGGACGCCTGGAGCATGTTCCACAGGTGTAGCATCCGCAATGCGGTCACTTGGAACGGTCTCATCACTGCGTATGCCCGTCGCTGCAGCCAAGGCCAAGGAGGAGGAGGAGGATTTGAAGCGGAGGAGGCGATGGCGGGCTTGCAGCTTCTGCGGCAAATGCATCTAGAAGGCGTGCCGCCGGACCGAGTCACCTTCATATCCCTGTGTGGCCTCTACAACAAGCTTACGCTGCTCGGCTCCCCCGGCATGGCGTCCGAGCAGCCACAGCAGCCAGCGGGAGTGTCCTCGGTCCTGACGGTGGCGGCGAAGGAGATGGTGGCGCAGATCCTGGACACGGGGCTGGAGTGGGATGCCGCGATTGGGACGGGGCTCATCAGCCTGCTGGGTAAATGCGGGGACGTGGATGGCGCGGCGGGGATGTTTGCCAAGATGGCGGCGGTGCGGGGTGGCGGTGGCGACGTCGTGCCGTGGAACGCGATGATGGGAGCGTGCGTTCTCAACGCGCAGCCGTGGCGGGCGCTGCATCTCTACAAGGTCATGCAGCTGCATGGCGTCAAGCCGGACGCGACGTCGGCGGTGTGCCTGCTGTCGGATGCGTGCCTGGCGGCGTCGCGCGGTATCGGGGAGTGGCTCGAGTCCGGCCTGTCCGGGAGTGGCGTGGAGGAGGAGGTGGCGGTGAGGAACGCGTGCATCAACATGCATGCCAAGCGTGGCGACGTCGATCGCGCCGCCGCCATCTTCGCCTCCATGGTGGCGGCGCGGGACGTGATCTCCTGGAACGTGATGATGGCTGGCTACGCCAACGCCGGCAGGGGGGACGAGGCGGTGGTTCTCCTCCGGCAAATGGAGCAGCACGGCTTCCACCCCGACAGGGTCACCTACGTCAACTTCCTCAACGCCTGCGACAAGGCGGAGATGGTGGAGCACGGCCGGAGCATCCACGGCAGGATTGTCCTCCAGTCACGCGACACGCCGGCGCTCTCCCTGCGCACCAACGCCGTGGTCGGCTGCTCGCTGTGCAGCATGTACGCCCGCTGCGGCAGCATCGACGAGGCGGCGGCGGTGTTTGCCGGCATGGAGCAGCGCAACGTCGTGTCGTGGAACGCCATGATCGGGGCGTACGCGCAGCACGGCCGCGCGCGCCTGGCGCTGGCGGTGTTTGGCGGCATGCAGCAGCACGGCGTCAAGCCCGACGCCATCACCCTCATCAGCGTGCTGGACGCGTGCGCCGGCGCGGGTGACGCGCGGCGCGGGAGTCAGGTCCACGGCTGGAGCCTCCAGCTCCAGCTGCGCTCGGCGGCGCTGGACAACGCGGCCGTCAACATGTATGCCAAGAGCGGCAGGGTGGCGGCGGCGCGCGAGGTGTTTGAAGCCATGGACGCGCAGCGGCGGACGATCATGTCATGGAGCGCAATGGTGGCGGCTTACGCCGGGGTCGGGCACGCCGAGGAGGCGTTCCGGCTGTTCCACGCGATGCAGCGCGAGGGCGTCCGCCCGAATCACGTCACCTTGATCAGCATCCTCGGGGCGTGCAGCCACGCCGGGATGCTCCAAGCCGGCTGCTCGTGCTTCGCGTCCATGGCGGCGGACTACGGCGTGTGGCCGCGGGAGGAGCACACGGGGTGCGTGGTCGACATGCTGGGCAGGGCGGGATGGGTGGAACAAGCGCACCGCCTGGTGCAGCGCAGTGGTGCCGGCGGCGGCGGCGACGCGCAGGCGTGGATGGCAGTGCTGGGCGCGTGCAGCCAGCAGGGCGACACGCTGCGCGGTACCTGCGTGGCATCGAGCTTGATTTCCCGCCACCCCCAGGCCGCGGCTGCCGCCTACGTTGCGCTCTCCAATTCCAAGCTTGCTGCTCCGAGCTAAGGGATTGGCCAGCCATGAACTCTTCAGAGTGACTACCGGAGAGAGAGGAGGGAGGACACTCCTCTTACTTGCGCGATCTTCCCATGCGAGCATGTACGAAGAGTATATGGATTGCAAGACGTGCAACTCAACGTGTTCCAGCTTAGTTCCAAGGCTGAGGACCAAAATATAAGAGTGTGGAAACTACAACCAGACAGTCATGGACAGGAAAGCTGCTGCGGTGAAGCTGAATCCGTTGTTGGTTTACTTGCTAAAGGAGTTTGGGAAGGTCGTGCTGCTCGACGGGAAAGGAAAGATCCAGGGCTTGAGCGGTCTGGAGGTGAGTTTTTGGTGGTGACAAGAGAGATGACGGAGAGTGTTTCAACATGCCAACTCTGGAGATGGCTTAGCTTGGATCTGATTCCTTCGATCAAGTCTGCGCTCTTCCAACAAAGTCCATGCAAAAAATGGCAGACCATTCGCTCCTTCACTGCTCGGCGGACAAAGGAGAACAAGGATCAAGCGTCCAAATTCAATCACGTTGTACAGTAATTGCTAATCGTTGCGGTCAATGTAAAGAGTTCAACAAAAACCACTGGAGATTTATAAAGTTCTTTCGAACTCCCAGCTCCTAGTACTAATTCCTCAGCACCCTGTCAAGACCTACAAGAAAGATGGGAGCCGTAACTTACAGCTGATCATGTTCTCAGGAGTCGATGGAAGCAGAGAGTTGGGCGTTCCAAAAAGCTCCTTTTAGCGATAAAAAGGACCTGCACATTTTAATTCTTTTTCCTGGAGGAGGATTGGATCAGAGATGGGCGGCTATATCAATTCTGGTAAGGCGCTCTGTGATCATAATCAGACATATCGATGCTGTAGTTCATGGTTGATGAAATGCTGACTTTAAACTCGCTGTGGAATATGATGAAAGTGTTTTTTTGGCCTCCACAAAACTAGAAAATCAATTACAAAATAGTTTTCTTAAATTAAATATAAACTTGTGTTTTCTTAGGTGTTGAAGACTGAAAATGAGAACAAGAAAGATTTTACGTCTTTTCAGAAGCATTGTCTAAGATCTCGACTGCCATCTCCAGTTGCTCAAACTCGCGACCCAGCTTGGGATGGGTGGAGTAAGCGCTGGCGGTGGCATAGGCGGCGGCGACGCGCAGGCTTGCATGGCGCTGCTGGGGGCGTGCAGCCAGCAGGGCGACACGCTGCGCGGTACCTGCGCGGCGTCTAGGCTGATTTCCCGCCATCCCCTTCGAATTCCAACCTTGTTGCTCCGAGCTAGGGTTTATTTAGGGTTGGTTGGCCGGGTTTGAATGAGCGCCGAGCGCCATGGTCCTCCCGCCGCGCACCTCCAAGGCATGGAACGGCAGGCTTTTCAACGTCGACGCCAAGCACATCTGCGCGGTGTGCTCCTCGAATGCGCCATTGGAGCTGTGCGTAAGCTTTGGTTTTGCTCGCTTCTCATTCGTCTTCCCGCCTTTTTCCCTCGCTCGATCAGGCCCAAGCGCCTCGACATCGTTTCTTTCAATGCAGCTCGCGCGTTCGATTGGAAGCCTCTTCCGCTGTTCCAGATCATGGCCCGTGGCGAGAGTGACTACCGGGAGTGGGATAAGCTGCTCACCTTTCTCGTCGATCACTCCCGGGTAAGAGATGTCTTTCTCTGTCTCTGTCACACGCACTATACACGCACTCGACCAGGTTGCGGTCATCAATGTCGGAGACGTCCAGCTGCTGTTGAAGCCACCGGGGGAGGAGAACGAGGCCACCAAGAAGATAATGAAGCTTGTGGACGTTGCCTACCGCGCCAGGCCCGGGCCAGTCAAGAGACCGATCGCGCAAATGCACCCGGAGTACCTCACCACGCTCAGCCAGACGCATTCGAGTTGGCTCTTTGGTGCAGTCGCCGAGCTCATTGACAACGCCTGCGATGCGGGAGCCAAGCGGTGAGCTATCGTTAACTTTTCTCGTGCATGGAACTGATAGCCACTCTCTTTCTCACGTCCAGTCTTGAGATTTCGATTCAGAAGGGAACGTTGAAAAGCCCCGAGGTATCAGAAGTGCCGATGCTTTGTTTCCTGGACGATGGCCTTGGGATGACTCACAAAGACATTGTGAAGATGGTGTCTTTTGGCCACAAGAAACCGGAACAAGACGATCCAGAGCAAATCGGGAGGTTTGGAGTTGGCTTCAAGGTTCTTATTTCTTTTCCTTTTCTCAATCTCTTGTTTACTGGTTTCTTTGTTTGTAAATCAGACAGGGGTGATGCGTCTCGGTAGAGGTGCCCTTGTCCTCACGCAAAGCAAGGAGACGAGGTCAATGGCACTGCTCTCAACTGGCTATAACGAAGGCAAAGATGTACCGCCTTGCTCGTGTTCTCGTGTCTCTAAGGTACTAAAAGTTTGGCAACAATGCAGGTCCTCGAGGTGCCGATTGTCACGTATACCAGACGGGCGGGCAGAATGGATATCGACACCGGTTTGCAGACGCTGGAAGACTCACAAAAGCATCGAGACGTGATATGCACATACGGACCTTTTGACGAGTATGGAATTGGTGCTGAGTTTCAAAGGCTCGAAGGCGGAACGGGGACTATCATTTACGTTTTCGATCTCGAGAAATGGGGCTCGTCTTTCTCCTTGGACTGGAACGAAAGTGATGACATCATGATAAGGTCTAGGCGTGTGCGGAGTCGACCTGGACAAACAAGCCCCGAGGTAGGATATATTCCATCTCTCGTACGCCGTCTTCCAAAACCAGTGTCTATGACAGGTCCCGCTCGACTATTCGCTTCGAGCATATGTGGAAGTCATGTTTTTGGAGCCACGCATGATTGTTTCGATCCAAGGGAAGAAGGTCTGAGGATCCAGTTTGAGTGGTTCTTTGATGGACTTGCCTGTTTTGTTCTGCAGGTGACAACAAAATGTCTCGCCAAGACGCTAAACAGCACCTGGGTGACCAGAGCTACTCTCATGGGGAAACCAGTCCAGTTGACTCTGGGCGTAATGGAGCTAGAGCGGAAGCGCGGAAACTGTGGCATTTTCCTCTACTGGCACGGCAGACTTGTCGAGGTATGTTCTACTTGTTGGCTCTCTCACCGTCGTCGTGCATCTCTTCGAACAGTCCTACAAAAGGGTTGGAAATATGGTGCACAGTGCTGAATGGGGACGAGGAGTGATTGGTGTCGTGGAAACGACCAAACTGATGGTACAACTTTGCATATAGAGTTGAAACGATAATGTCGGCCATGCAGGAGTTTGACAGAGGCAGAGTAGGCGTGTTGAATAGCAAGCAGGGCTTTGAGGACTGTGAGATGTATGCTGCTCTGGAGAAATGGCTCGGGGAGGAAGCTGACAAGTACTGGGAAACTCGCGTGGAGAAGTTAACCACGGTAAGCACTGCTAGTTTCTACGAGGAGTATCACTAAGTTTCTATCCTTTTGTTGAAGGAGGAGAAGGAGGGGCTTGCCCCCGACAAAAGCTGGGTGCAGTGCTCCAAATGCCTCAAGTGGAGGGTGATGGATCCGGAATGGCATGGAGAGTTGCCAGACCATTGGTTTGTTGTTTTCTTTTCTTTCCACATCCGGCGATTTCTCACTGGCTTTCCAGGTTCTGCTACATGGCACCTTACAAAGGCTCTTGCAACACCCCTGAGGAAAATGTGGAAGACGGTGTGGTGACTACCAAAACCTCTCGCGGCACAGCTGTTCGGAAGAACACACGCGGCAAGGAAGGATCGGACATCACAGGTGGGGTGATCAGACCATTTCTCATCGTGTTTTTTTATTGACTTTGCTCTGTAGTAGATTCCAGCAAGCCTCTGTCCAGGCTGACATCCAAAACTACAACTAACTCTCCCAAAGTGAAGCGCACGAGCAAGAGAACCAAGAAGGAATGAATCGTCTTTGATCATACATAGCTCACCTAGCTTGCGATGCTACTACTACCTCGGGACACAGTTTTGGCTGCCAATGCTTGATTAGGAAGGACTGGAAGGAGATAGTTACCAAACGGCGAGTCGAAGCTTTTGAAACTTCCAGTGGCTCCAACCGACTGTGCACGAACCAAAGCCGCTCTCTTCGCTTGCTGGATCCTCAGCTCGTCCCCGTGCTTTACGAGAGTCGGAGCAGCGGGTCGCATCCCCTGAATCACCACACACAATAAATACTTCCATCTTCCACCGAGCAAGTTTTACGTGCCTGTGCTTGGCGTCCAAGAGGCCGCGCGTCTTGAGGCGCTGCAGGATTGAGAGGCGGCCTGCCAATACAGGAGCCAAAGTGTGAGTCGCAAAAGGAGGCGAAGAAATTCATTACCTTCCATGCTTTGGTGTGTGCTGCTGCTCTTCATTTCCTGCGAAACAATCCAAAGTTGACAGTGGTTTGATCCGAGAGAAACTCTAGCGCAATGGCGCTGAGATTACCTTTGCTGTTGCTTCTCTTGAGAGGGAGAGGGGGTGTAGCGGACGCCGCCTCGCGCTCGCGCTTGGCGCTATTCAGCCTGAGAAAGGAAGACCATGAGAAAGCGGTAGAGGGAGAGAGAGAATTACTGTACGAGGAAGCTTTGACCAGGCGGCGCCGTGATGGTGCTGGCTGATGGTGTTCCACTGCTGGATCCGCCGCTCCTCCCGCCGCCACCACCACCGCCGTCGCCGCTGTCCCTGGCGGCGATGACGAAGACGACGAAGCCATCTCTCTCTCTTGCTGTATTCTACTCTACCTAGGTCACGACTCTTTAGGATAGCTTTCTTCTCTTGTTGGGCTTGGAGGGCGCCACTTGCGATGCTGCCTTGATCCTCAACTCGTCGAGCGTCTCTCCTTCGCGCGCCCACTCGAGAACCAAATGCCGCCCATACAAATGGCTGCTCCCAAGCGCCTCAAACGCGTTCTGGGCCTCCTGCTTTGTCACAAACTCCACAAACGCAAAGCCGCGATGGTTGCCATCGAACTTCTTGGGCAGCTTCACCTTCTTCACCTGGAGCGAAAGGCTCGAAACGTTTTTCCAAACTCGCTAAACCTCGTACCTGTCCGAAAGGAGAGAAGAGCTGCTTCAAGTCTTTCCGGGTTGCCTCGAATGCCACGTTCCGCACGATGAGCTTGGAAGAGCTTCCTTTTGCATCGACTTTGCTTGGTTTCTCGTCGTCGCCAGCGCGACTTGGTTGCAAAACGAGAGCATGACCGTCAAGAACAGACCCCTGCGCTTGGACGATCGATTATCCCCGGTGTGACAGCAAAACCTCTCTCTCACCTGCATTTCCTTGCAGACGCGCTCGGCCGTGTCAGCCGAGTCGAACTCCACGAAGCCAAAACCCATTGACAAGGATGCTCCAGTTTTGGATGGCTTTCTTTTCACCTGCAAGTTCCACAAACCATTTTAGCAACAGTCTAGAAAGGAAAAGCAAACACGCACCGTTGCTGTCCGCAAGGAACCGGCTTTTACTCGGCCTTCGAAGTGCTTCCTTAGGCTCGCGTCAGTGGTCTTGAAGTTCAAATTCTTCACAAATACAGTGCTTGACTGCCAAGGCCGAATTTCGATGAGCTTCATACAAAAGAGTTTAGTAGCGTACCCTCGTTGAAGCGGCCCCTTCGTCATTTGCTACAAGCTGGTCCTTCATCGAAGTTCCCTCAAGCTTTGCGGGTACAACGCCACCATCTTTCTTTTCGGAAAGAAGATCTTGTGGTGCCCATTCCAGATACAATGGGACGTGCCTGCAAGAGTATATATATATCCGAGATTAGACCGTTTCTTCAGCCAGCCGTTACAACTTTACTTGAATTTCCGGTATGCTAGAGATTCGAAGGCTTTGCGTGCCTCAGAGGACTCCAGAAACTCCACCTTGTATCAAGCGAACAGATAAACCGATCAGGAGGGAGGCACCAAGACGAAGAAAACTCACATACGATAGCAACGGTTTTCGTCGGTGGAAGCACGAGCCGTCCAAGACTTCCATACGGGCAAAACACGCCGAAGAGGTCCACTTCCGTTGTGCTGAAGGGAAGATTCTTGACGAGGATGACGCGAGAGCTTCTAGTTACTCCAGAGGTTTTACTAGCGCTGATCTTCTCCAACAGTTCCACATTTACGCCTTGCTGAGCTAATGACCGCTTCGTCTCCGAAAGGACGTGCGTTTCTCCCAGAGCAAGACGTACTGCAACGTCCTCGGCTTCTGGATCCAGAAATTCACGTCTGGAGATCCCATATTGCCTGGCCACGTTTTCTGCCACCTGCGTCAGAGCAAATTGTAAGAAGTGGCAAGTCAACTCTACACACCGTATCTGGCCGCATGTACAGAGGATTCCATGCTTGCGTATTACCGCTCGACTCCTTTTTCTTGCGCTCCACCTCCCTCTCTTGTTTCAGGTTCATGGGGCGATCTCTAGAATCCCGGAGATGAGAAGTCAAGCATAGACATGAAACGCAAGAACTCACAGTTTCTGTTTGACTTGTGAAGTTTGCTGCTTCGCAGGTAGAACATGCAAAAGTCTTCCTTGAAAGATAGAATTGTCGAGCTCCGTCATCGCCCTGGATAAAGACGAGAAGTTAGCCCTTCAAAGAATTCAGCACCTGAGAAAATACCTCGTTGCTTCTTCCGGTAGCGTGAAGCCAACATACCCGTAGCCCTTCGAGCGGTTCGTCTCCTTGTCACAAATCAAATGAACTTGGACAACTTCCCCGTACTGGCCGAACAAGGAAGCCAGTTCCTCTTCACTTGTGAAAAGAAAAACACGAGAATGAGGCTCCCAGTTTACGTCCTTTGAAGAACTTACCTCGTGGTGTATGCAAGGTTCCGCACGAAAAGCCTCCCAGTATCTGTCTCCGCTACATCCTGAGCAGCTTCTTCATTCCCGGGACGATCGCCAGTATCAGCTTGCTGTTGCGGCTTGGCTCCTCCTTCCGTTTCCTTCTCGTCGTCACTATCGTCACTCCACTGCTGCCGGACCTTGCTCTTGAGGTAGTACAAGTCGGAGACTGGTCCCGCATCGTCGCTCGCCTTGCTGCTTGGCTGTTGAGTTGTAAGTTTAGCGTCGTCGTTCGCCCAGACCTTCGTCTTTGTACGCGGTTGCATCACGCTGAGAAACTCGTCAAGCCCAGGATCTTGCTCTTGATCGCGGTCCACCGAGACGGTTTTCTTCGGCTTGAGCTGGGCCTTCTCCTCTGGAGCATGCGTCTTCTCGTACGCAGAGCTTCCTTTGGAGTGACGGCTCCATGGCCGCACGGCTGCGTCTCCAACGGAGCGTGCCACCTGACAAGATCACGAGAATGTGAGTAGCGCCGAGGTTGCGAGAAAGAAAAATCTAGACGCTCCGAGACTGCGAGATTGCGAGAACAAAAATTCTATGATGGTCTACCTCGCAAACCAGGCGGGAGGTGTCGAGGAATGACCTGTTGAAATAGGCGACTGCCGATTCGGCTTCCTCCTGGCTGTAGAATCCCACGAATCCAAACCTCCGAGACTTGCCATCTCTGCGCGAGTGGAGCAAGGAATCAATGTCGCAATCTCGTCTCCATCCATGGATGAAAAGCAAGCTCTCTCTCACCTGGTTCGCATCACCTTGGCATCGGTCACCTGTCCCTTGGCGCCGAAATGCTCCCTGAGCTTGTCATCGGTGACATAGGTGGGCAGATTCTTGACGCACACGCGCGACGACGACCCCATAGCCCAAGCGCGCTCAAAGCCGGCTCAAAGCCCGCTCAAAGCCCTAACCCTAGGCGATGGAGAGTAACAGCAAAATGGCGCTGGCGGGGATGGAGGAGAGCTTGCACAGCGCGCTCGCCACACTTCATCAGCTCCACTGCTCCGTCTCCTCTTTCACGCTTCCATCGCAGCTGCTCGTCCTGGAGCGCCTGTAAGCAAGAATTCCTCCCTGGAGCTCAAAAACAATCTTTCCCCCTTCTTGTGAGCGTTAAAGCTGGAATCTCTCTCAAAATCAATCCTTCTCCCTCTCCTTCTCAGCGTTAGAGCTAGAGCTGGAATCTCCCTCAAAATCAATCCTTCTCCCTCTCCTCAGCGCTGGAGCTGGAGTCTCTCTCACACGTTTGATTTAATGTTTTACATGGAACCAGGAATGAGCTTGTCAAGGATCTCAACTTGATGCAATCCTCCTCCAACCAGTGCAACCTTGAGATCCCCGTGGAGGTGATAAGGTAATCGATCCATCCCAGGGATCCGATTGAGCAACCTGTTTTGCCAGATTCATTGACGAAGGCAAGAATCCCGACGAATTCACCAAGGATCTTCTTAACCATTGCATTCAGCGAAACCAGGCAACCAAAGGCAAAGTCGACGCCTTCAAGGCGAGTTCTTCCTGGGACCTCTCTTTGCTCTCTTGTCTCAAATCTCTTTGCAGGCACTTCGAAAGCACATCCTGGAGGAGGTGGAGGAGGCCTTCCCCGAGGAGACTGAAACATACCGAATGTTACGTACAGCATCGGCTCTGGTCAGTCAGTCTCAAACTTAGCAAAAAGAAAAAAACAATTCTTTTAGTTCTACTTACACGCGCGCGTGCGCAGGAATCTCGAAGAAGTGCTGCGCAGCCAATCCCCGGACTGTCCAACGGAGATGCAAGAGTCAAGCCCGAGCACACTGGCTGAAAGGCGGAGCTTATCATACACAATAACACAAATTTACACAAAACAAGTAAGTAGGCACAGGCAGGAATCCATCGATCATCGATCAAACAGGCGGCGCTGCGATCCCCGCCGACGTCACCGCAGATCGAGCGTCTTCAAATTTGTCCCGCTCGTGCTCTTCGTCGAGATAACTCGGCGTGTAGGCAGTGACGATGCTCGAGACGGTGGGGATGTGCTCCTTGGTGAGACCGGTCACCTCCAGCGGTGGATTCTTGAAGGTGGGATAGTAGATCTTGTTGGTGATGAGAGCGAAGAGCAGTGTGGCGATGGGCAGCGGCACCAAGATGGGACTGAACACAAACTTCTTGATGGAGAAGTAGCCGAGCATTGCAAGCTGCGAGACGAGAAGAGCTGCAATAATTCTAGTGTGGATGTGAGGCCACATTCGACCGTAGCTCTCATAAGCCGGCACCACCACCTTCAACGCCTGGAGAAAGAGATCTTAGCACAAAAGTTGGAAGAAACAGCAAAGGGAAGAGAGCTCCAACCTCGTGCCGAGCGATGATCCACGCGAAGGCAAAGTAGACAAGCGCAAAAGGAAGAACCATGGGTGCGATCACAGCATAGCAGAGTGCGATGGTGAGTATGAGCATGTCTCCGGGAACTCTGGTGGCATAGCTAAAATCTTTGGGTGCCCATGCAGCTCTGATATCCTCTTTCGTCTTGCAGAGGTACTTCTTCTTGATGCGAAACATGATCAGCGGCACCAGCCTCGAGAGCTGCAAGCCATAGCCAACGAAGAACCTGTGCAAAAATGAAGAAAACTAGCTAAGTTTCCAGAAAGAACTCTTGCGCTACTGACACTTACCTGAGGGCGATGAAGGTGATGAAGAAGGATGCCGCGGGTGGAATGGCCGCGCCCAGCAGTGACACGGTCGAGTTGGGCTCCTTCTGGATCTTCTTGACCGTGTCAAACAGCGAGCTGGTGATGGTGATGCCCAAGAACACGTTGAAGACGTTGAAGTAGAAGTACTTCCCGGCGGCGGCGCGCTCGACATGGCTCTGCGACACAATCCCCTCCATCCGCGACAGGAAGAGCAGCAGCGTCGGCAAGAGCGCCAAGAACACGATGAGCGCCAGCTGCGGCAAGTAGGCCTGGAGCACGGTGCTCAACACCTTGATCTTCTCGATGTTCTTCACAAACGGCACTAGCTTCTCGAGCTTGTCCAGCGTCGAGAAGGCGGACACGAAACCAATGGGTATCATGAAGAAGAGGATGGTGAGCGCCACCAGCGTGTAGACGATCGCTTGCCGGATGTAACGCTGGTACCAGGGGATATTCACATTCCCCCAGATCATCTGGCGTGGCTCCGGCGCCGGGCTCGTCACCCATCGCCCGGCCGAGGAGGCCGAGTAGACGCACTGCCCGCAAGCCGCCGCCGCCGCCGGATTGTTGAAAACCAGGATCGCCGCTCTCCCCGGCGGCGCCGCCGCCGCCGCGGTTTTACTGCTCTTGTGCCGTTCGCTCGCCTCCCGGAGCTTCTCCTTGTAGAAATCCACGGAGTCGACGCTGGGACCGAGCAATCCGAGCGTCCCAGTCTTGTGATGCGGGCGATTGCTGCTCGTCACCCCGGCCTGCGCGCGATCCAGCTTCGCCTTGGTGGATTCCATCGCCTTCCACGTCTTGGACGCGCCGCCGAGATCGCCCACCGGGATGCATCGCTCGTAGGAGTCGGGGTGGATGCGGCGGAAGAAGGCGTCGATCTGGGCGGTGTCGCGGTGGGAGCGGGGAATGTCGCGCACCAGCGCCGCGAATTGCTCGGGCCTGGCGCCCGAGGAGAGCACGGACTTGCGGAGCTTGGAGATTCGGCGGTACTTTGTCCACAGCACGATGTAGACCGCCGCCGAGAGCCAGTAGGCGCCGATGGCGAAGAGCCAGATCTTGGCGTTCCGCTCCTGCGCCGCCAATGCATCAGGGTGAGTGGTGGCCAAGACGATCGAGACGATTGATTTCCACTCACCGGTATGTTTCCCATGGCCAGCTTGTTCAGGCCAGAGAATGTAGCATCGGTGGAGTTCGTGGCGGTGGTGGAGCCGCCGGTGCTTGGCCTCGCTTTTCTCGCGTAGTCGTCACTCAGTGCTGCCACCGTGACGAGTACGGGAAGGCAAAACAGCGCCGCTATGCTCAGGATCTTGAGCGCTGCACAGCCATGGATCGATGGATTTGCCTCGGGAGGGAAATTCTTGCGCAAACGCTCTTACCGGCATCCAGGAGGTGAATGTAGATGGCGGCGTCCAGGCCCGCGAAGCTCACAATCTCCGACTCGGTGACTCGCCAGGCCTCGCTCAGCCATTGGAAGGGCGTGCGCAGGCGCGCAACCTCGGGATTTCCCTTGCCTTCCTCCTCGCGGATGAGCACGGCGGGGTAGTAGACTGGGTAATTCTTGGGCCGCCGCGCGAGCAAGACGTAGAGGAGCGACAGAAAGAGGAAGATTAGCAGCGAGGTGACCAGCGATGTGATGAACGCCGTGGTGTCCATCGATCTTGGAGGAGAGAGAGAGAGGGAGAGAGCTTCCTCCTCCCGCGAGCGGGTACTTTACCTTGCTATAATAAAGAAAGCCCTCTTCCTTCCCTCCTGGATTTCTTCCAAGTGCCAAACTTATAGAGTAACCACAAACCAGCTCATCACACTCGCCAAAAAGCTGCGGACTCGTTGCGACTCGTTGTCGGTGTATCCAACAAGAATATTCAAAACTTATCCCGTTTGTTTGGAATCAACCATAACACTAATGGCAAATGTAAAAATCTTTTTCCCGTTGCGCAAAACTGTACAGGCTAAAAGTAAAAACTGAAAGAAAATTTTTTGCGCTCGCTCTTGATCTTGATTTGATGCTTAAGTTCGTTCTATTAGTAGGCTAGTCTCCTTTGCTCTTCTCACAACCCACGCCAGAACTTCCCCTGGCCTTGCTTCCTTTCCTGTACTCGCCTGGAACGAACGAGAGATTGTCAAGATTTACTAAATGGAAATCCAGCTCTCAAACCTCTGGTTTTGCTTTGCTCTCTCGCGGAACTCGGTCGCAATGTCACGTCCCTTGTATGACTCGAGAACAGTACGCACATCAGGGGGGCGTTGTCTCGCCACAACTATACGATACGATCCGTGCTTAGAATGCGAAAGATATGAGAAAGGAATGAATGAGGCTTACATTCGAGAAAGGGAAGGAGGTCGAGAAGAGCGGTATCGTCGCTTTCCAGTTTCCAGGGCTTGATAGGAACTGCGTTCTCGGGTTGGAGACAAGTGTCCAAAGCATGGCCGCTGATGTACATGATTTTCTTCGGATCCCTGTTTAGTTTGGACAAGTCCTGGCAGGAAAAACACCAACTTTTAAGTCCACTACCATACCAAAGTTATACTCACTCGAAAGTGCTTCCCATCGAGATAGTTCGTGGCATCCCGTGCTAGCCGATAGCGGATGCAACCCTTCTGATCAAGCCTCTCCAAAATGGGATCCACGTACTGAGAAAACAAAGAGCCGTGAGCAAAGCAAAGCCACCGGGTGAACAACTTACAAAGCTTAGCTGATCAGAATACACAACTATCTCATAGTAGTGTGCTAGCTTTTCGAGAAAAGCTTCAACTCCAGGGCGTTTGAAAGTACCCCAGCCCCTCTCTCTCTGTAACATCACATTTAAAACGAGGACGGGTTGCTCAAAAGCCACTACCTTCCACTCCGAAAACACCAGCGTCTCATTTAGATCAAGGACAATTGTGTAGACATGCTGCTCCTGAGGAATCAAATCGGGTAGCAACTTATCAGACGACGGAGCCGCAAAACCCTGCAAAAGACGAAAACCAAGTTAAATCGCCAGAACCGAGCCGTGGTAACAGATAACTTGCCTTAACTTGCTCTTCCACGGACCTCCTCAAATCCAAATACGCGTCGGTTGCTGCCAAGGCAACTAAGAAAACGATATACTACGTGATCAGCACACCTATTCTTACAAAATTGAAAGAATACCCTCGCAAGACGTGCAGTAAACAAGATCTTGTATTCTCTGCCAAGTTAGACACAGGAGTTACTATCACAGATTGATAGAGAGGAAATAAATCTCTTCTTACCTCAAGAATTGGCTTGTCTTGAGTAATCAAAGGTTTTTGTTGACGCAAAGGCTTCACTACCCTTTCAATATCCTCGTACGAGTAAGCTAGAAAGGAACGAAGTGAGAAAGCAAAAGACATACATTTCTTCTCTCTTACCATAGGTCACGTAAGAAACCCCGGCAATAGCAGCTGTAGCTGTGAGACCAAAGAGCGCTTTGATCCCTCTCCAGGACGCTTTAGAACCCACCTCCGCGACCATCTCTTCCACCTCGGAAAAAGATCCATCCTGCTTGGCTGAGCTTGCTGTCGCTTTGGCGACTTCCTGGGCGATTTCCTCGGGCGCCGCGCTGCTGCCACTGGCGGCCTTGGCGCCGATTGCCTCTTCTGTCGAAAATGTGGTAGAAGAATGCGATCTAGCCGCGCAGAGCCTCGATCGCGCCCGGAACTCCCTCGCAGATGCAAGCCTTTGGAGCCTGATCATCCACATAGCCGCCTGAGCCCTAACCATCCAAAGCCTGCCCAAGAACCCTAAACCCTAGAGTGCATTAAAGGAAATAGCGGACCTTTAAATTTATCCATGTTTCTTTCACAGTTGTTCTACCCAGCCAAACTTATCTTCGCTTCTACCCATCTGGATGTCGGTCAGGGACGTGCTTAGCGCTCTTGACACTTTTCCCACGCCGCCATCACTGTAAGTTACCCTGAATTGCAAAACCTCGAATTTTAGTCACTGCTCTAGATTAGAAAAACTCACTCGCACCTTCTATCACCGTATGTGATCGATCCAACCGGATTGACAACCACGGCCGTCCCCGTGCAAAACACCTCGTCTGCGTCAAGCAATTCCTCCACTGTCACGGCCGTCTCCTTCACCTGAGATCGAGTGACAGTCTCTCGAGTTATACATATAAAAGCTGAGAGAAGTTTTCTACCTTATAGCCCATGTCTCGAGCAAGTTCTATTACGCTCTTCCTGGTAATCCCAGGGAGTATCGTGCCCAGCGTTTCAGGAGTGGAGATCGTGTTACCCTGTGCATACGAGAGTATATTTCTTACCGAAGCAAAGATGTGAATCAACCTTACCTTCACGGTAAAAATGTTGCAAGACGAAACCTCCTCGACATACTTGTTCTCGGCAGCATCTAGATACAAAACATCCGAGAAGCCTTGGTCCTTGGCATCGAGTTGTGTCTTTAAAACCTTCACGACACAAAAGTCAGGTTAGAGCGACAAAAACGCAGAAGTGGCGGATCGGTCCCAGTGCGCCAGTCACGAAAACACTAACTTACAGGAGCGTAGTTTCCAATCGTCTTGACGCCACCAGTTCCTCCAGGTGCTGCGCGGTGGTAAAACGTTTCCACTTTGAGTGAGATAGGAGCTAAGCCACTCTGCGAGGAAGAAAAAACAAACACGCAGTAGTCAATATAAGAGCAGCGCACTCAAAGCAGTGTAACCTTGAAATAATTTCCCACGGGTGACACATAGATGATGAAGCTATACTCCGGAGCTGGTGCAAGGCCTAGAATAGCTCCGGATCCAATGAGCAAAGGTCGGATGTATAGAGAACCTTTGCCATGAGGAGGTACCTGTCACAGAACCTGTGAAAACAAAAAAAAAAACAACAGCTAAAAGCCGCTAGAGCGAGGCCACATACCCAACGAACGTTTGCTTTCACTGTGCTCTTCACAGCGGCAGTGAAATCCCCTACCGATGGTGCCGGCATGCACATTCGTTTTGCTCCGGAGATCATACGAAGTGCATTTTCTTTTGGTCGAAACAAAACCGCGGAGCCATCTTGTGTCCGGTAAGCTTTCATGCCTTCAAACAAGCCCTGGCAAGAACAACAAAGGATCAAACAGGGATTGTACAAGAGAAACAAAGAAAAAAGTTTGTTTACTTGTCCATAGTTGAGCACTCCAGCGGCAGGACTGAGCTCCAAGTTACCAAATGGAAGAAGTTCTCCCGACCTCCATTCCCCGTTTCGATCGGTCTTCATTACGTACATGAAGTCCGTAGAACGAATTCCAAACCCAATGTTCTCCCAATCGATGTCTGATCCAAGAGCAGCAGTATCCCTGGCATTTTTGCTTAGAGCGCCACAGCTAGACGCGAATCGATACGAGAGCTTACTTGGTGGTGCTCACAGTCACCCCCGCTTGGATCTTGAGTGACTTGTTTTGCTGGAAGGACAGCGAACCAGTCGGATCGAAGCAAAAGGGAAATCGAAATCTCACTCACCCGGAGTCTGGAGATTTCGATGCGCGGCATGGATCGGCATAGATCGAGACCACGGATTCTGGAATGCCTGTCATTCGAGAGCGCCTGGAGCTGGAGCTGCGATCCATTGAGCGCGCAAGCCATAATGCGGTAATGAAGAACCCTAACAAGGGCTCAGTGAAATATTTCTCGCGGTTCGCTGCTTGATCCATTGCTCCGCTGCTCCACACTTCCAGTGGATCAAGAAATTTCCAGATTTCTGCCAATGCCGGGTCATCCCATCCCAGATTTTGAAGCACGAGGAAGGATTCTTTCAAAGATTCTCGCGGATATACCACCATCGGCCAGTCTAGGGTTTTGGCGTACAATGGACGAGTGACGGCGATGGCGGCAGGTCGAGCGTGGTCGTGGTATCGCAGCCAGCTCGCGGCGCGCCCGGTACGCACGCAAGCAATCGTGTCAGGGATCCTGTGGGGAAGCGGCGACGTGATCGCGCAGAAGATTAATGCGTCGATGCAAGACGACGACGAGGAGAGGCCGATCGATCTGAAAAGAACAGCGGCGTGCTGCATTTTCGGATTGGGATTCGTCGGGCCGGCCGGTCATTACTGGTAGGCAGCCGATCGATCGCAAATTTCCCTTTTCCCTCTTTTCCCCTTTGTGCCGATTGTGGAGGAGCTCTTTTGACGAATTGCGCTGCTGCCAGGTACCAGGGGCTGGACAGATTCGTGAAGAGGAAGCTTTTGCTGACGCCAAATTCTCCGCGATTCATTGTGGCAAAGCTCGTCCCGGACGCTTTACTGGAGCCTGTGCACTTGGGACTCTTCTTCTCATTGATGGGATTCACGGCTGGAAAGCCGAGCTCTCAGGTGTTTGCCGACGTCAAGCGAGACATAGTCCCGGCCCTCCTCTCGGGTGGAATGGTGTGGCCTCTGCTCCAGGCCGTCAACTTTCGCTTCGTCCCGGTAGAGCACCAGCTCCTCTATCTCAACTCGCTCTGCCTGCTCGAAAGCGCCTTCCTCTCGTGGGTCAACAAGCAGGAAGACGCGGCCTGGAAGAAGAAACTCATGGCGTTCATCACTCCCTCGTCTCCGCCATCGCCATCGCCATCGCCATCGCCAGCGTCGTCACAGCAGGAGCAAGGACAGGCGCCATCGCCATCGCCAGTGAGCTCGTAGAAGCTCGTAGAAGATCGATCGATTTATCGATCGCGGTCGGGGGTCTTATATAACCAGGAGCGACAAACGAATCCAACAAGGAGTGGGGTCGATCGATCGATCCAGCAGAATGGAAAAACAAAACGAATCCAAGAGTGGGACACTTGGAAAACCTTCCCGGCGAGCGATTGGTGGCGGACGTACGTGGAAGATGACAAGATTCCAAAAGAAAAGAGGTGTTATGTGCTAAAACTATAGTTCTTGTTCTTCCAGCAAACAGTGAAGATCCGCGACCCACCATATTCTTATTCGATTAAATCTTAGTGAGAAAGGGTGGGTGATTTCCTCGATACCATAGAAAATTTGCTACTATACTTTTTCTTGCGAGGTAGTGCGTGGTTCAATTCCAGATACCAACATTATTCCTTCTTTTTTTTTTCTTTTGATGGCCACGGACAGAAAGAGAAAGAGGCTTTAGCTATAGAGCGTTCTTCCTCTTCTTCCTATTAGCTCTTAGGTCTTTTTTTCTGGGGAGGATAGATAGATAGATAGCTTTCTTCCGGGGCGTTCTTGCGACCAAGACAAGCAGCGGCAGCGGCAGAGGAAGGGTTTTTGGGAAGAATGAGGTTTTGGCCATCGCGGCGCGCCTGATGCTCTTGGCGTAAATCTCTCTCTCTCGCTCCTCGCTGCCGCTGCTGCTCTCGCTGGTGTGTGTGTGATGGTGCTGCTGGCACTGATATTTCTCCTCTCCCTGGCATCGTCTTCCTCCGGGGCATCGATTTCGAGTCCCTTGCAATCATGGATGCTCGCGTCGGTGCCGTCGGGTCGCCATTCCTCCATCCCCAGGTAAAATATTTCGATTCTCGGCCCCTCTCTCTTCTTGGATGATGCTATGCTTATGGGGCAATAGATTGATTGAGCGCTTTCGCTTTGACAGGTCGCTGCCAGCGTCGTCGCAATTTCTGCCGCTCCTGGCTTCTTGGTTCGCGATACTTGTCTTGTTGTGCATTTCTGGCTCGGTGGGGGGCGATCAAGCGCAAGAGACTGGGAGGAATCTAGTCGTGGACAGCAGCAAGCACGAATCGGGCACTGGTAAGCCTGCTGTGCCACTGGCGGACGAGCAGACAAGGGTACCCTGCGAGATCGTCGTTTCCCAACCGGGTTTTGTTGGCTTCCCTGCGCCGCTGCAGTCATCGGCAGCAGCCCTCAGGGATCATCGCCATCGCTATCAGGATGATCTTGATGCCACTGCTGCTGCTGCTCCGGGACCAGCATCGACATCGTCCTCTCCCAAAGTTGGGATTTTTCCTCCGTTCTTGGAGTGGGGGGATAGGCCGCTCTTCTCGCCGTCGGCATTGACGGTCACCGTATCCAATCGTTGCAACAGCACGCTGCTCAAGATCTTTACTCCTTTCAGCTCCAGCATCCAGTTCTATGCCGCCGCTTTCGCTCCAACCCCATTGGATCTCCGGCCCGGGCAAGAGGTTTCGCTAGACATCGTCTTCTGGCCCAGGTCGCTAGGACAGGCTCAAGCGGTGGTTTTGCTACAGACCAGCCTCGGTGGTTTCTTCGTCCAAGTACAAGGGAATGGTATCGCTTCTCCCTTTGGCCTTGCTCCCTTGGGAAGAAGGACCGTGACCCGCGGACAAACTCTTCGGTTCTCCATCTCACTTCACAACAAGGCTGGTGATCAAGGTGGCCGAGTTATCAGAGTCAAGGAAGCCCGCGGCTGGCCTGCGGATTCGAGCAACAGGTCGTTGATCCTGACGAATCCTCATAACAACGATGTTGGTGTCACTCGGTGTTGTTCCTCGGACAGTTCCTCGTGCAGCTGCGTGGGTCATCACCGAGAGCAGGGAAGCTATCTCACCTTGAAACCGGTGGCTCCGTGGGAGATAAGTCCCGGTTCCGTGTCGGACGTTCTCGAGGTTCACTTCAAAGCTGCCGAATCAACAGGGACCTGGAGCGGATTCATCTACCTCGGACTGTCCCTCTTTTCTACATTGGCAGCGAAAGAAGTGGACGAGGAAAAGCTTTTGATTCCATTTAACGTGAGAGTTGGAAGTCAAGGACAGGTTTTGGAGCCGGTCCCAGAGGTGATCAATTTTGGTTTTCTTAGCAGCAGGAGAGAGGTGAAGAAGCAGGCTGTAACGTTACTCAACACAGGGCCCGACAGTTTAGTGATCAGGCTCGTAAGTCGGGGTGATGCTGTGGATAGTCCGAGTAGAAAAAATCTGATAGCAGTTCGGTACAGGAAAGGCCTTGTTGTTCATCCCGGAACGCAAGCACAGGTAGCGGTCGCGTGGTACCAGGGCATCGAGGAAACCTTGTCTTTGGTGACCGATGATGCGGACTCTCCAGGCTTGGAGACGCTGATCATTCACACCAACGGCAGCAGCCCTCAAAGTAAGATCATCCGAGTTCCATTTCATGCTGTGGTCTTGCATGGATCAGCGAGCATGGGAGACGACGGCGAAGTTGATGAGCGAGTCCTTTTCGCTGAAGCTGGAGTTGATATAAAGTTGTCGCAGTTAGAGGTAAAGTTGTCTTGAAAATTACTGTTTTACCTTTTAGTTTTTTCGTCTCACTTTTTGCTGATTTTGCAGAAGCTGGAACGTAGAACACTTGGGCAAAACGATATTGAGAGTGGTACTTTTCCCTCCGGTGGTGTTGAGGTGAATGACCATCAACAGCTGGTTGCGCAATCCCTTTTCGTGCAGTCTGGACTGATTCTTCCTACCGTCCAAGTTGGAGGGTCCGAGGCAGTCTGGCTACATTTCAAAAATCCCAGTGATGGACCCGTTTCCGTGAAGCTGTTGCCGAGCCACGAGTGGGAAGCCTCTGGTTGTCAATGTTCCATCGGGTTGTCCGGCGATTGCAAAGCTCGGGACGACAGAAGTCCGTTCGTTTTACAGGAAGGTGGACTTTCTGATACGGTTCTCAGAGCTTATCAGGAAGCTGATCTGGGGCCTCTCTTGTTCCGTCCGACTCAGAGATGCACTTGGACAGGTCTTCTAGCTGTGAAGAACAACCTCACAGCAATCGACTGGATACCGGTACGCGGTACCGGAAGCTCAGCCGAATTGAAGTTCTTGGAGGACAACGTACCGGTCGAGACTCTTCGGCTGGTTGGCACGACATTGCGAATTGTCTCAACTGTGACATCAGGGATTGACGAGAATCTATCGAGCCTATCCGAGAAGATCAACTCGGAATCTTGCAAGCAGCCTGTGAACGGAAGCTTCGTAGCCAGGAACACAGGTGACATTCCTCTCAGAGTGCACTCGGTGTCACTTATGAGTGGTGGATGCAGCTCGCAAGGATTTGAGCTTGGTTCTTGCGGTGGATTCCTCCTGGCGGCTGGAGAAACCACTCTGATCGAGCTCTCGTACAGGTCAAACGACTTCGTCTCGCCGCAAGTACGACACAACAATCTCCAGCTCGTTACTTCGATCGGGACTGTCAACGTCCCTGTGATGGTGGTCCTGCCTGATCACATGCTTCGTCTCTGTGCCAACATCCCTGCCTACTTCAAGTACCGAAAGCTCTTTGTCTACGTCGGATTCGTCGGCCTGCTTTGCACGGTACTGGTTCTCCCAGCCAAAGTTGGCAGCAAGAAACTCAGTAGCTCCGACTGCGACAGTGGTTCCGCAATGGCAGGCAGCCTGCCGCTGTTCAGGGACTTCTCACCGAGCAGCATCATCGCTGAAGAGACGACAGGCCCATCAAACTTGTCGAAGATACGTGTCAAGGTAACTGAAGAGGTGGCCGAAGATGGTCGACACCAGACGAGCGACGACGGGATTTCTAAAGGCGAGCTTGGCGCTGGCTCCACGTCTTCTGATTTTCTCCAAGCTACGAAGCAGCAGCACAGCATAGCGATGTCTCCAACCTCGTCTCCGAGGAAGACGCAGCTGGAACGAGGTGGCAAACGCAAGAGGAAGAAGGGCCCGGTGTCGCTGGTGAAACACGAGGCTTCTAGAAGCGGAGCTTCTTCACCGAGTTCCTCACCAGCTTCTCCACTGAGCTCGCAGAGGCCCGCCCTCTTCTCCTCCGACGATCACCACCACCACTCCGCCGCCGACTCAAAACTTTCGAGGCTGGATATCGAAGTTGGCCGAAGAATGACGTCGGCGCCGTCACTGTCATCTTCCTCATCCAACACTTCAGCAGCACACTGGGTTCCGAAGGACGAGATACGCAAGAAAGTGGTGGCCAGCGAGCTCAAGCCAAGCAAGGAGAAGCAGCGCCACCATCACGCTTCCAAAGCTTCGGGGAATGGAGAATGGGTGACGGTCGCTCGAAAGTCAGTTACTGATGGTGGTGGTGATGGTGGTGGAAACCCAAAAGCAGGAACATCAACACACGACGATGGAGTTCCAGCCAACAAGAAGAAAACGCTGGTGCAGTCCGCTAGCTTTCTAAACAGTTCACGGCTCCAGTCGCAGATAAGTCCGTCTGTCCGAGCTCCAGGGAGCAAGATTCCCAAGAACAGCAGCAGCGATACTACGAGTGCGAGCGAGCTCAACGATTCCAGCAGCAGCAGTTGCAACACGAGCAGCAGGTTCTCGAGCGATGACGTAATCGATCAGGCCTCCTGCTCGTCACCGACAGTCGATCTCGTCTACGACATCTGGGGGGATCACCTGGGAGAGATGACACGCCAGTCCAACTTTGGTGGCGAGGAAACCCAGAGCCTGTTCTCGGTGCCGGCCTTCACGCTCCCCAGCAAGCAAGATCACCACCTCTCGGCAGTGGAGAGCTCACCCGAGTTCTCCATGTTTTCTGGGAACGTCGTTGCAGCTTTCAACCGGGTGGTGATGCCGGACGACGAGCAGCAGCCGCAGCAGGACTATTCTTCCAGCTATTTTCTTCTCTCGCCATTCGATTTGTCATACAGCAAGCGTATGCAATTCTCCACCGCGGATGAAATGAAGCTCTAAAGTTCATATGTTCTTCGTTTGTCTCCTAGAACAAAACTCCAACTTTGTTTACCAAGGCGTTTGATAATCTTATTCCCAATGTGTGAAAGATTTACCAAAATGTGTCGGCCTCGCTCGCTCTATGGATGGAGCTCACGGACCGCGAAGAAAAAAGAACGAAAGAAACAAGCCCCACTACGAATAAATACAGAACAAGAGATGTGGAGAATCCATCCATCTTTCCTGGATCGATCCAAAGTGAGGCTACAACCATGGAGCAGAATTGAGATGGTTCACCTTTTTGGAATCTATCTTCCACAGTGAATCAAGCTTCCTACACCCAGAAACAGTCCAAACACCGCGGCGCTTCCTAGCGTAGTCTGTCCAACATAGCGTACTTTAAACATCCCTGGAACCTGGGAAAGAGGGAAAGACAATCGTCAATAGATCGATCGATCGAAAGAAAAGTTTCGAGCAGGCATCCAAAATCTTGTTTTGAGCAAGCATCCAATCCCAATTTGTGCTTACCTTGAACCGAAACGCCTCGTATGTTCCATACACAGCACCTGGAAACGATATAGAACAATCGATCAAAGGAAGAACCAATTGATTGCGTGAATGCCGCTAGGAAGAAATACCTAGAGCTCCGCCCACTGCGCCTCCAACAGCGACGCCAGTCGTGACATGAACCAGGCAGTCCCGCGCCATGCCTCCGGCTCCGGCCTCGCTAAAACCCTAGTGTTGGGTAGAACCCTAAAATCTAGTTTCCGCTAGGGTTTTTGGGCGGAGAGGAAATGGTGCGAATCCACGAAGACGATGGCGGCAAGGAGAGCAAGGGCGCGATCGCGGCTGCCTACGAGAGCGCCTCGGGCTTCGTCCGCGGCGTCAAGCGCCGGATTGAGTTTGAGCTCTACGATGACGAGCGCAGCGCCTTCAACATGGTAAAATCACTCTTGCATTGCCGTGAATCCATCCATTTATTGATTGATGTATATACCGCAGAGGCTGGCTAGAGCGCTGGGACTGTTTGGAGGAGCAATCTTCTTCATGCGCAATTTTGGAGATGTTATCGCGATCTAGCTGAGAAAAAAAAACTCTGGTCTGTTTTAAATCCTTAGCTCAATACCACATAACATCGAAAGCTTCTTCATCATCTTGAATCCACTCGTCTCGGCCTCTAGAATCCAAAGCTGCTCGCATAGGCTTGGGGCGCGTAAGCCATTGGTTTCACGCTTGGATGAGGCTACACCAAAGAAAACGATCGATCAAAACGAAAGAAGAGAGAGCGAAGGAAACCACTTTTCACATACCACGTCTTTGAATGTCGTGAACTCGGGCTTCATATGTGGTGCCACGAA
The DNA here is from genome assembly GCF_000143415.4 of Selaginella moellendorffii. NCBI lineage: Eukaryota > Viridiplantae > Streptophyta > Lycopodiopsida > Selaginellales > Selaginellaceae > Selaginella > Selaginella moellendorffii. The sequence goes on from NW_003314336.1 coordinate 415,988, forward strand.
CCGCACAAACGCTCCTTTGTTGCCAATCTGATCGCAGTAGTTTGGAGCAGAGAAGACGGTGATGAGTTTTCCTTTGTGTTCTTGCTCGTAGCCTTCTGGTTTCACCTCGTGTGATCTTACAACAAGATCTAAAACGACATCAGTTAGAACTGAAAGGTAAAAAGGAAGAAAACGAGCAATACCGAGATTGTTTTGCTCCAAAAACTTCTCGGTCACATCCGAGCCGAAGGATAATCCAACCCCGCGTTTGCTTGGTTGTCTTCCAAGGCCAGGATGAGGGTCACTCCAGAGCATCTCGCACATCAAGCCTGCATGGAGGGAGTTGAACGTGGAACACAAAACTGAGCGGATAAACTAGTACCTTCGTCAGGCGGCTGCTTGAATCGGTCGATGGCTCGAATGTCGGAGAGTTTTACGTTGTCAGTGCTAAACAAACCGCCGTGGACAACGAATACTTTGCTGTTCAAGACGTGTGCAAGCGGAAGAGCACAGAATATCTCGGAAAAGTACTCTGGCATAACGTCGGAGAAGTACTTGGCCTTGACTTCACCATCAAAACCGTAGATCTTGTTCATACTTTGACTCTCGTGATTTCCCCTCGCCAGATAAATGCCTGCAACCAAAAAGTCTCTAGCTCGTCGGAAATCCGGAAAGAACAAAAGGCACACAAACCTTGAGGATATAGGCACTTAAAAGCGAACAAAGTCAGAATCACCTCCACAGAGAAAGAACCGCGATCCACAAAATCGCCGTTAAAAAGGTAAGGATTCTCATTTGAAGGTAAGCCGTTCATCTCAAAGATGTTAAGCAGGTCGTAATACTGGAAGTGTCAAAAGTCAGCCGACGATAGTATAAGGAATGAAAGCGGAGTTCTACCTGGCCGTGAATGTCACCACACACAGTTATATGGCATTTGTCTGGGATTGTTACTTCCACAAGAGACGGAAGACTAGAGAGTAAATCCAAAGCTTCGCGCATTATCTGATAAGCGTATCTGAAACGTAATAATCAGCGCATTGCCAGCAACAACAGTAATCCACACCTTTTGTGCAACCGTTTCTCGTCCTTGAAATCTTGCATCATCTGCTTCACAAACGCCAAATCTAAATGCTGGCCTTGTATCCTTGCTCCTGTGTAAGAGTCCTCTACTACTGCAAAACAAAAACAAAACAAACATTAGCAAGGAGCTCTCCAGAACAAAAAGCACATAACATACCGAAAGCACTGTAATCTATTGTTCCAGCAACCGAGCGTCTCTCGTCGCTGGCAACCGCTTCCTCGAATCTTAGTTTCTTGATTGCATTCTCACACTCCCGGATCTTCCTCATTGCATCTGGATCTTTTGGAACAATTTTGCATACCTTGAAGAAAACCAAACGAAAAAAGCTTCTCGTGACACTTTGTGCAAAAAGAAAATCTCTACAGTACCTGCCGTAAGTCCTTGAGCCCCTCTTTGAATTTTCCCAAAGCCAAATATGCCGCACCTCGTCGATAGTATCCCTGCAAGAAGAAAAAGAGAGTTCTCGGAAAGTAAGCACCAAAAGCTAGCTCGGTTTCCTAGAGAAATACCTTCACGTACTTGCGATCCAACTCAATCGCCTTGGTAGCGTCCATAATGGCGGTTCCATACTCTTCCAGCTTCACATTCGTGAAGGCCCGATTTGCCCAGTACACGGGATTGCTACCATCGAGCTCAATCGCCCGTGTGTACAACTCCCTGGCGTGGGAGAACTTACAAGCTGGAAAATCCCAAGGAATCAGCTGAGAGAATCCCCAGGAATGAGTGCCTACCTTGAAATGCCGCATTGGCTTGTTCCTTGAGCTGCTCCGCTTCCGCGCGAATTGATGCGTCGGTCATGGCGGCCGAGCGGCGCTGACAATCGTGCTAGGGCTTCATCGATCCATCCTCTCTCTCTTGCTCTCGACCTAAACCGAAAGACCAGCGTGGCAAATATCGCCTGAGATCAGGAATTAGGTCATTTCCTCCGCGTATTTATTATGTCTCCGCCAAGAACACTGGCACCCCGCGAGGATCCAGCGCTCCAGCTAGGGTTTACTTGATCCATCGCCCCATCGCCCCATCGCCCCATCGCCCCATCGATTCATCGATCCATTGCCATGAACGATCTTCTCGGGGTGAGTGGTGGCCTGCATTCTCTAAGCTTAGGCTGAATGGAGTGAAAAACAATTATTTCTTTGTTTACAGGATATTCAGATCGTCGAGGATGAAGAACCAGAGAAAGAGAAGAAATCCAAGAAGAAAGTCAAGAAAGCGGAGAAGAAAAATGCGGAAGAGGCAGCTCCAGCGGATGATATGGGAATGACCGAATTCTTTCAGCAGGTTTTTCTTCTACTTCACTCCATAGAGCTTCTCTTTTGCATTTGCTTTAGGTGAATGCGCAAATTGTTTTCTGCGCATTAGCTTATCTCTTCTCTCGTGCAGGTTGCGGACATTAAAACTGAGATGGCAAACATTCGGAAAGCTCTCAAGAAACTCCAGGTTCTCTCTCTTTCTTTCTTTTTTTGTTTTTCGGTAACTCAAGTAAGAGCGTTACGTTTAGGACGCCCATGAGGATACCAAGACTGTCACAAAATCCGATGTCATGAAAGGTATGCTGTTGTCTCAATCGCTTTCTCTTTTTCGGATTGAAATCACACAATGCAATGTCTCTTAGCCAAGAAGAATGAGATGGAAGCACAGGTCGATGTAGTCACTAAAATAACGCAGGACATTAAACATAAAATAGAGTCACTAGACAAAGCGGTAAGCTATTATATATTCTCTTTTGTATGCTCTAACCATTACTGCAGAACATTCTGAATAGGAAAAAACCAAACTGTGGGGAAGGATCTAGCACTGACCGCACAAGAATGTCAATGACAGTGTAAGCTCGTTTTCTACTTTCCGCTAGCAAAGCCTTTGACTGACCTTAAGAATGATACGACAGAACGCTGAAGAAGAAACTCAAAGACGTGATGCAAGAATTCCAGGTACCAAAAGTGCACAAACTTTCTCCCGTTTTTCTTGACCACGGAACCGCAGAATCTAAGACAAAAACTACAAGATGAGTATCGCGAAGTCGTAGAAAGAAGGATATTTACAGGTTTCCGACCATCCTAATCCACAAAGAAACTGGTATATTTCAAGCACTTTGATTTTTTCTTTCTTTCTTTTCTTACACCTTTTGTGTCCTGCTGGTAGTGACTGGTCAGAAGCCTGACGAAGAGGTGAGTTGGTTCGGGGACTCCGATTCCGAAGCTAACCTCACGTTTGCTTACGTCTTTTGGGTACAGACTGTTGACAAGTTGATCGAAACTGGAGACAGTGAGACAATTTTTCAAAAGGCTGTTCAGGAACAAGGCCGAGGCCAAGTAAGCACTCTTTGATCCTGCGTTTTCTTTTCTGTTAGCATCACTATCCTCGCTCTAGATACTCGATACAATTGCTGAGATACAAGAACGGCACGACGCAGTGAGGGACATTGAGAAGAAGCTGCTGGATTTGCATCAGGTAGCTCGATAAATTTATCAATCCTTTCACGAGTGTTTGCTCTCAGATCTTCATGGATATGGCCGTGTTGGTAGAAGCTCAAGGAGAGATGCTGGACGACATTGAGAACCAAGTAAGAGAAGAACTAGAAAGAGGAGGAAGTTTCTGACGATTAAAACTACTTCAGGTGTCAAAAGCAGTGGATCACGTCCAGACGGGAACCGCAGCGTTGGAGAAAGTGAAGAAATTGCAACGAGGGACGAGGAAGTGCATGTGTGTTGGCATCATCCTCTTGCTTGTGATTGTCATTATAATCGTTGTTGCGGTCATACAGCCGTGGAAATAAGTTAGCAAAGATTGTGGTATCAAAGTTTGAATGGGAATCCTTCTATGATATCGTGAAAATCTGATACTTGGAGGAGAAGTTCAAGGAATTTATTGCAAATGTAAATTTTGATTTTAAAATTGCCTTAAACAAATAAGATGTTTTTAAAGAAGTTCATGATGCCTCTTGATTTTTTGCTCATTTTCTCGTTATTTTGCTCTTGTGAGACTACACAAGTTCCAATTGGAAGCAGGCACTCTGGCATGGAGACTGGTAATGTACGAACTGATTCTCCATTATCACTGGCAACTTTGGGAATCTGCAAGAGTAATATCATGGTGACTGATCCCATCCCAGGCTTGACGCGGCAATATGGAACAGACACGGATGGATCCGTCGCAAAGTACAACACCTGGTACCTGGTCTTTGACGGATCCAGACCAAACTGTAAAATGGACGAAAGGTTCTCTGCGGGGCTCCCATGGAAGCAAACATCAAGCTTACGAAGCCCGCCACCTTGATCTCTGAGAGCCTTGCAGAACTGGAAGTAGCGTTCATGGGTGCTCCTGACGCCACCCTGCAGAAACGGGTTTGGAGTAACACTCTGTATCCTTGGAAACTGTCTCTGCAACTCTGGCACGATGATCTCCATGAGCTCCGTATCCAAAAGATTGTCCAGAAGCAAAACAGCATCATCTCGGCTGACCATCTTGGCTGTGATTCTGGAATTTGATGCCTCTCCTCGCCACGAGTAGACAATCTTGACAGACCGCTTGCAACCAGTTCTTGTGTTGATCTGTTTCATAGTGCCAAAGTCAATGCGGTATGAATCTCCTGTAGGGTGGGATCTGGAAACAATGACACCGAGATCAAAGGTCGTGGCCCCGGAGTTCTTCGCAGCCATGATCTTTGAAGACAAGTCGGGACTATATTTCTGCCATCTTAAATTGTCATGCCACAAAACCCCCATTCTGTTACCTTGAAAACCTTGCACGATCAATATCAATCCAGAGATAAATAGCTTTGATGCCTCCGCAAGATCAGTGAGACAGATCTATCCCGAGATCTTCGAACAAGCAGCTTTGTTTACAATTAGCATATTCTATCATTTAGGGTTAGTCTATGGCGAATTCAAAACGCGAAAATTGGAAGAACATACCCGCATAGTTCGGGACGGGCTTGAACCAGCTGGGAGGAAATCCTTGGAGCAGCCATTTGATCCGATCACCCCAGCTCCCACCACTCGCCATTGAGCGCTCCAGTAGACCACCCACGTCTCTCCCAAAGGAGTTCAATGATCCAATCCATGTTTTGGATCGATCACTCTGTTGTTACGCCCGATCGATCGCCGAGCTGGAGCCCGCCACCTGAGGCATGTAGCTGACAATGATCCTCACAGACTCCCTACAGATCTTGTCCGCTCAAAATTCCACCACCACCACCCCGACCACCGGCCCCCACGAGAAATTGTGGAAGCTTGTGGTCACTCCGCAGGAATCGCTGTAGCGCTCTCCTGGATCGCATAGGTTCGTTCGAAGCTTTGACCGGTCAAGGATTACATTGGAAGATCACCATTGCTTGATCAAGATTGGGCGGACATAGGCCAAGTTTAGGGTTCTTGGCAACGAATCTTGATGATAAGATGATAGTTGGTGAGGTGAGCATTGTAATTTGAAATAAGCCCAAGATCTGGTTGGATTAGCCCACAGATAAACGGTACGGTACTGCGCGTTTATGAGTACGGAAAATGCTTGTACAAACTCTTTCTATCTTCTAGAGCATTTGGGCGATTTGATCTCTCTTGTTGAAAGAGCGAGACGAAAAGGAGCGCGAGGAGGACAAATTCTTGTCAACAGTTCTGATGAGATTGTAAGACCACGCCCCACCCAAGGTGCCGAGCACAGGTCCAACAATGTAAATCCACACGTCGGAATAGTTGTTCCTCGCCACCGCCGGGCCGATGCTCCTGGCCGGATTCATCGACGCTCCGGAAAGAGGCCTAGACGAACACAAGAGCCAACAAGCCAAAGCTTTAGCACCAAGGAAAACGCAAATCACTATGCCCCGGGGAATGGTTTTCTCCTGCAAAAACGAAGGTCAATCGCAAGAGAATGATCCAAAGCTTACCTCTCCATGGAGCTCTACAAAAATGCAAAATCGAGAGAGAAAGTATATGAATAGAGAAGGAAGAGTACCCTGCAATGAGATTGTTGAGCGCGACTGTAGCTCCAACAGCGAGTCCGGCCAGCTCTCCAACCTGGACCACGCTTAGAGAGCTGAGAGAGGGGGAAGAGTTTAGCATCTTACGGCTCGAGTGTCAGTGGAAACCGCTGCCACTACAAACATGAGTATGTAACTGACGATGATTTCCAAAACCAAGGCTTGGACCACGTTGCCAGCGGCAGGAACTGTCGCTCCAATCTTGTTTACTTCTGTGAGAAGCTGCCGGAGCACGAAGCAAGCGCTGACTGACGCGGCGATCTGGGAGCCAATGTACAGCGGCACCTGGAACGAGTCACAGACAAAAACAAAAGGGTTAAACAATGAATAGATAAAAGGACTTGGAGAAGCGAAGCTCGAAAAGCACGCAGATGCTTTACCTGAGCCCAAGGAAAGTGTCGGACAGTTGCAAAAGCCACGGTAACTGCAGGATTCATGTGAGCCCCGGAGATATGACCAGTAGCATGAATCATCATCATAACGACGAGCCCGTTTGCTGCGGCCACTCCAAAGAAAGTCAGCGAGCCGTTTGTAAGTTCGTTCACCATTCCTGCGCCAGCACCGGCGAATACCAAGATGAACGTGGCAATGACTTCTGCACCGAGCTGATACAACCAAAAGGGAAGCGCGTCAGCAGAGAAAGAACAGCAGGAAGATAGAGTGACCTTCTGGCACAATGTAGCCCTCTTCCGGAATCTTGTCCTGGGAATGCAGAGGCTTTTCAGTGTGGGAGGAGAGCAAGGTGAATCCACTTCCATAGCATGATTCTGCTTCTGCAGATCCAAGTCATGCTTGAAGTTGGGATCCTTCACACTCTCGGAAGCCATGAAAGAATGCTAAAAACGTTTGCAGAAAGGAGCAAAGCAAAGAAGCACGTCGCTGGCTTTCGTCTACGTTGGAAAGGCAAGAATTTATATACCTCGAAACTTGATGGCCATTTCTAAAAGTTCTGTTGATGAGTAGTGAGGACCATCCTGTGAAGGAACAGATATTAAGGAGTTTAGAGAAAAGGATTAGGAAAAAGGTGAAGAAAACATACATGAAGACGACGGCTGGGCTGTGGACTTATGAAGGATGTGTATCTGCCACATATTGCCATCTCCTTGAGTGCTCAACGTCTCCTAGACAAAACGCAAGCTTAGAACAGACTCAATAATGGAAGACTTTGGCTATGACCACCACTACGCCCAAGAGCATCAAGGAAAAGCACTCAGCCCACCAGGGGACCATTCCCCGTTTGCACGTTGAGCAAGAGAAAAAGAAAGTGACCGTAAACTTCCTCGCATAGCCACAAATTCGTGTTATTCCCTGGGACCGTGATCGTATCCCTCACAAACACGACGTCGCTTCCTTTGTCGAGAGAATGTGACTCTGTGGACGGTGTACGCTTCCCACGTTGAGTGCCTGGTGGAAAGTGAAGGGGAAAAAAACGAAAAAAGAAAACTTCATCAGTCAGGCCCGTGCTCTAAACAAATCCTGCAAGAGCAGCGTACTTTGCTGCTGAAGCCCAGAGAATAGCTAAGCATTCTGGCAAAACTAGTACTGAAAGAAATGTAAGTCCAGAGCATACAATAATCCACACCATGCTCACCCAAAAAAGGCAAAGAAAAATATGTAAGAAAAATCGATAGAACTCAGTCAAGCACTCACCTGGCAAGAACTGTAGCAACATACAACCGAACAACACCTCCAGCCATAAAGGAAGGAAAGAAGACAACGAAGCGCACGAGCAAAAGCTTATCAGAAGGTCGCATTACCGACGAATTGTCCGCGCCTGGAGCCTCTGAATCGCATCAACCTCGCGCGCTTGCACTGTGTTCCTCCAGCATCTAGCTGAGCTACGCTACTTTTCCCTTTCGCTAATGGAAACCCTAGGCCTGGATCGCGATCGCGCATCAAATCAACAAAAAAGAGAGGACAACAGCTCGCCGCGCATTGCGAATTGTGATCGCGGTCGCGCGACGCCTGCGCTTGCGCCAATCTCGCCAATCCCTAGCCCGCCATAGCCGTTTGAGAAGAAAAGGATATAAGAGGATATTCGAGAACTTTTAAAAACATTGCCCTATCTTCGGGCGGATATTCGCCAGGTTAATATGCCCGCGTTGCCCGTGTGAATCGAAGGAGGATAGATTCGTCCCATCCCCCGCGAGCGAGCGAGCGCGCCGGGACGAAGATTGGGAAGGAATGAGCGATCACGCTCGCGATTGCGACGATGGCGTCGTCGCCCTGCCGCCCAGCGCGCGCTCCATCTCCGCGCGGCAGGGTTAGGGCTGCGAGAACGGAGAAGGAGGAGGAGGAAGCGCCAAGCCCTTCACGAAATCCAAGGTCAGGAAAGGATTTTCGTGGACTAGGGTTCCTAGGATCGCCATAGGGGCTTTGGCGCATTCCCTGTCTTTCGAATCCATCTCCAGCGGAAGAATTACCATCGCGGCAGAGTAATCTTCACTCGCAAGCATGCTGATTCATGTGGCGGAGAATGGGCTCTCGTTTGAGCTGGATTGCCAGCCATCGACGAGCGTGGAGGACGTCCAGAGCTATCTCGTGTCGCTCACGGGTGTTCTCCAGCACGAGCAGCTCCTCATTGTGGGGGATACACGGCTGGAGCCGCACAGGTCTCTTGGGTCGTATCGCTTGCCATCGCAGGATCGAGCAGTGTTTCTCTTCAGCCGCCACAAGCTCAGCCCAGATTGTCCCCCTCCACAGGCAGAGTTTGCGGAGAGATTTTCCGAGGCGCTGCGAGAGCCGCCGTGCCCTCCACAGCCGTCTTCCACTGCTGGGAATGGCCACCCTTTGGACGACTCGAGAGACCCGGCACTGCGAGCTCTACCTTCTTACGAGCGCCAGTTTAAGTTCCACCTCGACAAGGGTCGTGGGATCTTGAGCTCCAGCCAGAAGAAGTTTGAGGCGTGTAGAACTTTACACCGCGAGCAGCAAGTCCAGGAGATGGCGCTGGAGACGGCCAGAGCCAACATGGAGCACTACTACAAGATGATCGACCAGCTCTATCAGGAGTTCATGAAACACTTTACGAGGCAGCACCGGCAGCACTCGGAGCTGCTGGCCAACTTTGACAAAGATTTGGAGCGCCTTCGTCTCTGTAAGTTGCATCCAGCATTGAAATCCGAGAGCAGGAAGACGTTGATGGATTGTGTGAAGGAAAGCAGCCTCAAGAAGTGGGCGGAGGACTGTGCCTTGTCGCATAAGCAGTTCTTCGCCAAGGTGTCCCAGCTCAAGAACGAGTATGTGATCCTCCAGAGGAGTGTGGAGGATTTGCTGGTGACTGGCTCAACTGTGGACGTGAGGCTGCTCGAGGAGACAATTGACAATCACCTGCATTACAAGGAGGAGCAGGCTAGCATCATTCAATCACTTAGGTGCGTCTTATCTTAAACCTCTTTTTTTTATCTTCTCTAAACCTTTTTGTGTGTTTGCTCTTGCAGCAAAGATGTAAATACCGTAAGAAAGCTTATTGACGACTGCGTGAATAGCCAGCACACAGCATCACTTCGTCCACACGACGCCGTCTCGGCTCTTGGACCGATGTACGAAGTTCACGATAAGAGCCACATACCCAGGATGGAGGCCTGTGATCGAGAACTGTGGAAGCTTTTAGATACGTGTAGGAGGAGCAAGAACGCGATGAGCATGGGGGTCCATATGCGGATGCAAAGCGTAGCAGCGCTCCAGGCAAGCATCCGAGACATGAGAAACCAACTCTCAGCGTTCAAAGAAGCCATGGCTCGACAGGATGATATCTTCGAGGAGCTCAAGGTTGTCCGAAAGGTTGGCTCCGCTTACAAGGCGTGTCTTGCCGAGGTGGTGAGGAGGAAAGCTTGCATGAAGCTTTACATGGGACAGGCGGGGCAACTGGCTGAGAAGCTTGCAAGGAAGAGGGAGATGGAGATGGCCCGAAGGGAAGAATTTCTCCAGGTGCAGAGCTTGTACATCCCGAGGGACGTGTTAGCCGCCATGGGACTCTTCGACGCTCCCAGCCAGTGCATTGTAAATATTGCTCCGTTCGACGTGGGCCTGCTCGACATAGATATGGCGGATCTGGAACGCTACGCTCCAGAGTCTTTAGTTGGTGCCTTGTACAAAGTAGCCGAGGGGGCACCGGATAGCACAGATGATGGGGAGCTAGAAGAGATAGCAGGGACTAGCAAACTGGAGGTGGAAAATACGTGGTTAAAGGCGGAGCTTGCTTCGGCTATTTCCACGCTGTGCAACTTGGATCCCGATTTCCAGCCCGAGGAGTCGGAGGGTCTGAGTGAGCAAGGCAAGGCTGGAGGTGACAGTCGGGAGACTATTGCTGCCAGGAAGACGGCGGAAGCATTGCAGCTCAAAGATTTACATGCGAAGCAGCTGCATGGAATGCTGGATATGAGGCAGCAGCAATGCAACGCTTATGAGAAGCGGATAAGAGAGCTCGAGCAGAGGTTGAGAGAACAGGACGCGCAGATCGAAAAGCTGTCGTCGAGCGGAAACGGTGAAGGTGGTGGGCTCAAGAAAGAAATACTTGATTTGTCCGAGAACTCTGGGCTGACGAATGTTCGAAACTTGAGCAGTGCTGAGCCGATGGACGAAGGCAGCAGCAGGCTTGCTCGTCTAGGGAGTTCGTGTACAGAGGCTAGCGATCAGATCGACGAAGGACTTGACGAGAACATGGTCGTGGAGACCGAAACGCTCAAGAAACTGGAGGTAGACAAGGGAGAAAAGAAGAGCGACTCTGCGAGCGAGAAGGACAAGGAGATAGCTGCCTTGGGAATTGGTCTGAGCGAGAAGACTCAGATGCTCAGTGCAGTGGAGGAGAAGTTTAAAGACGCCGTTGCGAAGACTGCTCAGCTGCAGGAAGAAGTGGACTGTAGCGCTGAACTTTTGCGAGAATGCCAGGTATGGATGGATTGATTTTGTTTTTCGTTTGTCCAGTTCTCGTGAGGTAACAGCAGCTCTCTCTGCCTTTTCAGATGAACTGTGCTCACTTGGAGAATCGATTACACGAAGCAAGGGAAGAAGCAAGAACTAATCTGTGTGCCGCCGAGCGCCGAGCGGCCGAGTATGCGTCCTTAAGAGCGTCGAGCGTGAGGCTCCGAGGCCTTATGGAACGACTGAATAACTGCATCTCAACTCCAGTGGACGGAGCTGCTGGCTTCGTGGAGTCACTAGCTACGCTCTCGAATTCTCTGTCCAGGTTTGTCACCATTTTTTCTCTAGTGTAAGCTCACGTTTTTCTTCTTTCAGCCCTTCGAATGGTGGCAGTGAGAACCGGGAGGACCCGTGCTTGCTGGAGTTCCAGTCCTCGATAAGGATTCTTGCCGACCGAGTTGCGGGGATCATCCAGCAGATGATGGATCGCTGTAGCTCGTTGGAAGCAGCGCAGAGTCATCTCAACAAAGACATCGAGAGCAAAGCCGAAATGCTGAAGAACTTATATGCAAAGCACAAGCTGGAGAAACGGGTATTACTAAAACTTGTCTTTCTTTTCAATCGAACACTTTTTACAGGCGAGGAAGGAAAAGATCTGCTTCACTCGCTTTGAAGTTCACGAGCTTGCCGTGTTCATGCCAAACTCGGCCGGCCACTGGGAAGCTCTCAACAGGAACTGCCCGAATTACTACTTGTCCGACGAGTCGATCGCGCTGTTCCTGGAGAATTTGCCGAGCGGCCAGCAGTACATCGTCGGACAGATTGTTCACATCAACCGGAACGTTGCCAGGCGCGCTCCATCGCCAAGTACTAGAGAACCATCGGCAGCTCCTCCAGGAGGCGGAGGAGGAGCAGCATCAAGGCCTCGCTACAATCCTTATGGCCTTGGCATCGGCTGTGAGTTCTTCGTTGTTACTGTGGCTATGGTTCCGGATCTTGCTCCACTCAGCTAGAACTAGAATAAAAAGGAGCTTGATGATACGTAACATTGGTTGGGTCTAGAAAGAAATACCTTGACGATAACTTATGTATAGTTCTTGTTGCTCCATTCTATGATTTCAAGAAAGAAAAAAAGCAAAACTTTAGTCGAAGAACTTTGAGGAAAAAATAAATTCATGGAACCTTGGTTTTAATCCTCTTGATCTTCATCGTCTTCGATCCCAACCCAGCCAGTGAATGCTAGGAGGAACTCCTTGAATGTGACTCTACCATCTCTATCCCAATCCATTTCCTCTGGAAGAAGCAAGAGATTGAAAAGGAAGTGATGGAAGTTTGATGGATTCACGTACCAAATCTCTCGACGCCTATGCTATCCTGTTGCGTATTAGTCGCGTGTGAGGACTCGTGGATGGACTCGATCATCTCTTCCTTTGTGACGTAGCCATCGCCATTCTTGTCAAAGAAGACGAACGCGTCCTCGATCGTCTCGAAGCTCCACTCCAAGTCCGGCAATCCAATCCTCGATTTCTACACAAACCTCGGGTTAGAGCAAAGAACAAAGAAAAAAAGAAGAAATTTGGATCTTACTCCATCGGAATTGAGAGGCTCTCCCAGGAGATAAGCTAGCGCAAGAACAACGATGAATTCCTTGAAACTGATGCGCCGGTTGTGATCCACATCCCCCTCCTCGTAGAAGATCTGGACCTCTTCTTCGGTGAATTCAACCTTGAGCTCTCGAAAACACGCCTTGAGCTGCTCGAGGTCGATCGTCCCTCTCTTGTGCTTGTCTGCCACGAGGATCCATCCAACACTCGCTCGATCGAGAGAGAAAGAAGGGGAAAAACGTACCAAATCGCTTGAAAACGTCACGGACTTGGTCGAAGGCCATGTCGATCTTGGAAAATTTCATGAGAATGGCGTCGAAGGATTTGACGCTGCTCTTGGCGGCCGCGGCGCGCTGCTGCAGCGCCTTGACGAGCCGCTTCTCCACCACATCGCCGTCGGGGAGCTCGCGCCGGCTCGCGCTGATCGATCCGCCCATACTTTAGGTCAGGAGCGACAGGAAATCTCTGGAAAGAAAAGCAATGGCGCGATGAGTGATGGATTGCGATGGATTTGCTCGCGCTCCTGGAAATCCCTGGCGAGAATGCCGACGACGCGAGCATTGGATCGGTCTTAGCATTGCTTTCCGGAGAAGAGATGTAATCTCGACCGTTGGTTTGTATTTCATCTCTAGCTCTTCACACCTGTCTGTCAGGGCTTGGTTGCCTCGATCGATCGAGCAATTGCGTCTCCGCGAGAAAGATTTCTTCGTCACGCTCCAGCGCTGGTGGATCGACAGGCGGCGGTGAGTGGTCTCAGTTCTGGATCGACAGACACGCGGAATTCCTCAACTGCGAGGAAATCTCGACGATCTTGCGGGCGAATCTTGCTCCATTCTTTTACGGAGAATGGATTGGTTCTATCTGCTCGTCACTGCTTTGCATCTGGTAAGAATCTCTAGATCGTTTGGTAGATCTCCCAAAGTCTCTTGGTTATTTCCAGTAGTTGCTTTTGTGGTGGTTTTTCTTCTTGCTATAGTTCCATCTCTTCTTCTTCTTCTTCTTTCTTAGTTTTGATTGAGATCTCAAAGGCTTGAATTCGTGTGTGCCTTCTTTCTTTAGTTTTGATCTATCAGATGATCATAGCTAACTGTAGTATACTTTACTCAGGAATGCTTTCGGTGGCCTGAGGATGCCATGAGAACTGCCACCGCAATGCAAAACATTGTAAGCATGGCTGCCAGCAGCATGTACGTTCTTCGCGACGATCGAATGTACTCGCCAAAAAAGAGCACACCCCACAGGGTGCTAACCAGCGGCATCGCCTGGAGAAAGAACAAAACCATCAAAGACGAAGAAGAAACTTCGATCCATACCTGGACAGCGTCGGCAGCAGCGTAACCAGCAGCTTGGCCTCCCATGAACTGGAGCCCGTTTCCAAAGCCACACAAGAGTCCTGCGAGCAATGCCCACGGCCTTCCATTCCAATCCGCGACGTAAGCTGTGAGGGAGGACTTTGGCAGTCCAACGGCGGGGCGGTAGAGGAGGACAAGGCTGAGGAAGAGCGCGAGCACGAAGAAGGATGTGCTGAAGTAGAAGAAGGCAGTGTATACCACCAAGCGGGGAACTCCGGGCTTTAGAGTGTGCCACTGATCGTTGGTGGCAACGTTGAAAGCCGGACTGAAGAGGGAGAAGCAAGCGCCTGCGAAGAAGATGATTCCCAGGCCCAGGATGGTGTTGGAGGTGGTGTTCTACATCCAGAAAAGAAGAAACCTGGCTCAGGAACAAGCAGCTACTAGTACAACGTACTTTGATCGCTCGCTTGTGCTCGAGTTGATCGAGGAACTCGGCAGTTCCAGCTTGAGCTTTGACAGTTTTGGTGGTGCCGTTCTCCTCCTCCGGTTGGTTCTTGGTTTCCACAGCCGCCATCTCGACGTCCAATCTTTTGTAAGAAGATCCGGAGCCATCACTGCCAAGTAAGAGCGAAGTTGATCGATCCAGCCATGGGGGAAGAACAGTGACTTACTTGCTGTTGAGAAGCTCTGCGGCCGCGAGCTTGGCTCGGTTATCTTTGGTGTTGGAAGAATGCAGCGCCGAGCCGAGAAAGACAGCGATCAGGAAGCAGGCGACTCCAGGGAAGAGAATCTCGGCCCGGTTGATCCGATCGTCGAGAAAGTAGTTCATGGTGGTGCCTGGGACACTCAAGAACAGTGAAGGATCATGGAACGAGATCGATCACTCCAAAGTCGGGAAAAACTTGTCCTTACCAGCGACGACAGTGATGCTGCACGAGATAACTTCGGCTACCGACAGACCAACGTATGCTAGCGCGTACTGGAGGGAGAGGTTTCCTAGGCACAGGACGATTCCACCGGCCATGGCGAATCCAACAGACGGCCAGTTATCCTGGAAGATCCTCCGACCAGGAAAGAGAAAGAAGCCCATCAACAATCACAGACGAAGAAGAACAAAAGGAAGAAGGTGGTGCCATCACCTGCTTGAGCTGCTCCAGGAAATTGGGAGTCTGAGTGGAACTCTCGCCGATCTGGCCGAGCGTGAGCGCGATGACAATGGCAGCAATGTAATTGGTGATGCAGTAGTCGAGGTACGTGTGCTGTGGCAATCGCCCTCTTCGTTCTAACAGGTTCATGATCGCTGGCCATGTCCCCAGGAAGACGAGCGCCGTGAGCATGAGCGCGATGGCGCCCCCTTTGTCCTCCACCACGTACATGATGCAAATCTCTCTCGGATGCCTTGCTCGATCGATCGATCCCTATAAGATCACTCACACTTACCTATGCTCGTGGATCACATTGTCAAATCCCCCATTCTCCAGTCTTCGTCGGTGATGGCGACCGTGGAAGACTAGGAGTTCCCAAAAGTGTGGGAGTGTGCCTAATAATTCGGGAACCACATGAGATTGATATGCACACCATCTTTGGACAAAATTAGATTCCTAGATGCGCTCTTGGAAGAACACTCGAAGTTACATCTCCCTATCCTCCTCTCGCTGGTTGGATCGCTGGAAAGCTTTCTTTGTCCTCCTCGCTCATCCTCATGGTCTAGATCTGGTGAGCTCAATAGCGCAGCGATGTTGAAACTTTGATCGCGCTTTCGTGCCCAAATGAGTCTCGGGAGTCTGCTCCTCGCCATCCACTGGAAAAACATCCAGTGATTTAGCAGCAGCAAAAAAGAACAAACGATGAGCCTTAGGCTTTGGTAACAAGTATCCTCTGCAGTGTAAGGTTCCTCGTTGCCCTCTGTAGAGGATGATCAAGCTGGAAACAAAAGGTTATTCTCAGGAACTTACCAAAATCCAGGCACTCGATGCTCGTGAACTTCTCCTCTACAGGAAGAGAAGGAAAGATTCATGCATGCCTTAGCTTGCAACTTACCATTTGGACCATTTGGCAGATCCTTCAAGGCCAGATGCGCGTCTTTCTGGAGCGTGATCACTATAACAATTTTGCTGCGATCCATGTATCGCCCCACCATTGATTTGCACGCTGTCACCAAGCCCTGAAGGAAGAAACTTAGTTTCTAAAGCGAAGTTTGGGATGAATTTACCACAGCGTCTATGTCGGTCTGTAGCACGGGTATAAACGCATCAAAAGAGTTGAGCAAGCTCCATATATGATCTGAAGAAGTCGCCACAAAGGCATCGTCCTCTTGTACGAAAAGCAAAACGAGAGAAGGATATCAAACCTGAGAATGCTTATGTCTACTTTCAGGAACTATAGAGCGTCTTATCATGATGTTTCTCTTCACTTGATGATCCCACGAATGCAAGTAGACTGGCTTGAAAGATCTGGAGAGTAGAACTCGGGCACTACTACCTGTAAATTTATCCATCGTGAACCAGGACGACCACACTGTTGAACTTCGTGTGTTGGAACGCTTCAAATTCATTCCTGGATCGCTGTAATGAGAATACTTGAAAAATATGAGATAAAACACACCTTTTAAGGGATGGGCGCCTGAACGAAGGAAGTAAAAAAGGGCAAAGAGGAGATAGGGCGATGGTGAGATCCCCGTCAAACGCTCCTATTTTCCGCCAAGAAGATTAAACATATAGGAGTTTGTCCTTTCACGAAGGAGCAGCTGTTTGCACTGCGCGTGTTGGGATTCTCTGCCCAAAGTGGGACTGGAACACCTCGGCATTGTGAGAATACTTCTTTCGCCATGGAAGCATTTGCAGGCCTCGCGTTTAGCAATGCTTTCTTGACAGATTCGCCCCTTCTGAACCTGAGCAGCTCTATCGGCAAAATTCAGGAACAAGCTAGCGTATGATACCTGGTGCTTTTCCTCGTCAAGCTTTTGGTGCGTTCCACCAAAGGAATGAGGAAGCTTGAGCTGAAGAGTCAGAAGAGGTGCTCAAAGCGCATGAATGGCTTTGTGGGAAAATGCAAAGTGCGCAAGCCAAAGACGATTGGAAAGTCAAAGAAGGTCTTTTAAACAAAATGGAAAGTCAAAGAAGGTCTTTTAAACAACTGATCCAGATAGACAGGGCTACATATTTTTCACTTCTTTACCTGGGTGATGACAGATTTACCACTCGCCTGCTTGGCGAAAAAGATGGCGAGGTAATCCCGGTAGCACACGGCTTGAAACTGCGACTCCTCCTGGGCATTGACAAGCTCGGGGAAGGGCGCGATCAACGGTCCAGCTGGCGGTGGCTCGAAGAAGCTCGCGATGGAATATCTGGTGGAATCAGAATTGGCCAACGCGCGATGCTCGGCGCTCTTGTATTTACCATTGCTCATAATCTGGGGTGCAAATACGTAAGAAGTAAGAAACCAAGATCTACGTTTTACCTCGAGTTGGTCTCCCATGTTAACGACGATTGCGCCGGGTAAAGAATGGACGGTGATCCATGCGCCGTCCTTGAGCACTTGCAATCCAGGCACTCCATTGTCGACCAATAGGGAGATGACATTTGGGTCTGTGTGTGACCGCAGCGCTAGCACGAGCTCGGGCTGTGGGCATGGAAGATAACGATTCATCAGCATCGAGTGATGGAGTTCCTCTAGGGATTGCTCGATCCGGTTGGATTCCAGGCCTAATCCTCTAGAGACGTATCTCAGCAGCTTTCTTCCCAGATCGTGCATCGCCTCGCAGTACCTAGCGCTGGAATCTCTGGAGAAAAACGATAGGAATCGATCAAGATTGCATTCTCGGAAAAATTGCGCTCACCGGTAGTGTGGAGGATCGCTCGGGCACGATTCTTTAACGGCATCGCTACACGGAGGATAGCAAAGGCTCTGGAAGAGGAAATCTCGCCAATCCACGACGCTCGAGTTGTCGAATCTGACCGAGTAGCCGGTGGTCTTGGGGATCGGCGTGGCGCTGAAATATTTCATCCTCACCGCCATGGGAAGATCGAAGAAATCCTTGGCCGCCTGGAGCATCCCATCAACAATCTCCTGCGCCACGCCGTGAGAGATGACCTGAAAGAAGCCCCAATCCTTGCACGCCCTCGCGATCGCATCGGTGATCTCCTCCTCGGGCAGCGTCAGGTCAATCACCGGGATCTGAGTCGAATTGCCACGCTGCGAGCCATAGATTGGAGGGTGGGGCTGTATGTAAGCCTCTGGCACACTCGTGATTCCTTGCGCGAGAAGATTCTCAACAGGAATGAGCAATCAAAAGTTCTAGATCAATCAGATCTAGGATTCATACAAAAAGCTAAATTATTAAAATCAAAGAAATTGCAAAAAGATCTTAATTATGCAAAAAAATGAAGAGAGAAATAGTTAGCTGAAATTTACCATCATGGATTCTTTGATTTATCCTCTAGAAAGGACATGATGTTTCAATTTAAAAGTGAGGGATCTCACTACATTTGCCATCTGTTGTGAAAGAGTTTTAAAACCTTACCATGCACCCAAAAGCCCATAAAAATGTGCTCAATCACATAAGGAACTGGTCCAGTTTGTTATTAAATTCTGAGCTATGTAAGGAACATGTGTTGCCTCTACTAGGCATTTTGTGCATTAACAGCAATTTATAGTCAGATGAAATAAAAATTATTAATTTATAAAATTAGAAAAAAGCTCAAACTTTTATTCTTGTTTTAAATATGTGGGAGAGTGGGCTTAGAATAGCAATTCATTTCTCAATTTTTTTTAATATTTTGCAATTTCAAGAAACTCTATCTTTTAAGCAACCTATATGATTACTAAGTTTTATTCTCCACCAACTATTATTTGGAGCTGAAGCTTCATAAATGACAAAGTCACAATTATCTTCAATAATAAGGTATGTAAGAGAAATGCATTTCTCGCAATATTTGTTTATAGACCATAAAACGTTTTTTGTGTCAGTATATATAACAAGATTTCCATCAATTTGTAAAATAAGTACACAATTGCCTTCATAAAAGAAAACATTTTCAGATTGCCATAAAAGATTTTTACCTGAGAAAACTACAAGCTGACAATTTGATTTTAAATATAATATATTTCTACCATTAGATGATATTAAGAAGTTGCCTTTATATAAACGAAATTCTCGAAAACCAGCATTTAAAGTGGTTAAACTTGTATCACAATCTTGCCTAGAATGAATATTTTTATAAGCAAATCGAAATGCTTTTATATTTTGTAATTGAGGAGTCCACAGAAATTGAAGACTGTACTCAATTATATATTTTGTTAATGTTATTTTACATTTATCTGCTCGTTTCGATAATAATAATGATTTATATTCATCTATTGTATATTTTATTCCATATCTTATTCTTGATCCAATCACTTGTTTATTTGTTGATTTACCAGATTTACATTTATCTCCTACACATTCAATCCTTACAAAAACAGCACCTTTACTAATTTCAACCATTCTTGCATCTTTATAATTTGCTGGATAATTAGCATAATGAGTTATATTACTTGTTAAATTTAAAAAACCTTGATCAATTATAATTTGAATATCTTGTTCACTAAGAACTTCTTTTTCCCCCCAGTCTATAGTTACTCCATATACAAAATTTATAAAATAAAACACTACTATACATATTTTTAACACCATTTTATAGATTAGAAATTTTTTATATTAAATAAACAGTTATGAAATATTAAAAAAATAGGATTTATATTGTTTTATTTATTATTTTATTTATTATATAAAAATAATAAAACAAAACAATAAATAAAATAATACCTATCTAAATACTTCAAAAACTAATTTTAGATTAGCTTTAATAGACTAAAACTTCTATATTCTTCCAAATGTAAAAGAAATTTTTATTTCTCTATATTTAAATATTATTTTATTAATAATAAATTCTAAATTATAAACTAGAATATAAATTTCTAAATATTTATAGCTCTCCCATTAGAGCTAATCTTAGCTTTTAGTGTTACCTTTACCAAAATTTAAGTAGTGTATATATTTATATACCATTTTTTATTGCATGGATTATAGAAATAGAGTACAAAAATATATATATTAGATTAACCTAAAAACTCTAATTTAAGTAAGTGGTTCAAATTAAAATCAATTCAATGGCTATCACAATCCCATTACACTTATATTAGTATACAATTGTACTTGTACACTTAGACCTCACTTTATCCCCTCCTCTTGGAAAGATGGAAAGCAATCCCTTAGTTGATAGCCATTGGTAATATCAAATTATGGTCATATAAAAGTTTATATAATGAGGCATTAATAGAACTCTATACACCCATAAGATACACATATTGAAGAGATGACAAATAATTATCCCAATTGAATGTTAAAAATTCATATACTACACAATCATTTCTTTGAAAGTTTGAATGAGCTATTCCATCAAACCATCCATCTATGAATAATAACCACTCATGAAAGTGTGGTATATCCCTAGTCGAGATATCAAGATGCCTCATCTATAAATACGAGACCATTATTTGAGAGAAACCACTTTAAGTAAGAATGCTAGAACACCACTTAATTATAGAGAAAGTATTAACTACAATTGCAAATACACTAGTAAGAGCACCGACTTCCACCCACCAAATCAAGTAGTCGAAAGTAATAATGATGTACTTATTGTCAACAATCGACTGTGGACAAGGCCCCATCAGATTAAATGTTATTAGCTTAAATAGACAAAAAACTACAATTGACTCTAACTATTTTTTTGCAGCATAAAAGGGAGTATTATAAGCTTGGTACTAAATGTAATTATGTATATATTGAATAACATTATATTGTATTTTTGGACAATAAAAAAATTTGCATAGCTTCTATCACGAATGTGCCTTTGGGTATCAAAAAATACTTGTTGGCTAATCCTTATGGACACTCTCTCTTTACTAGTACAATGGCAGAGAAGTTGTTGCTATTAGTTTTCTTTATCAACCTTTTTCTTTTGCTCTGTTTTGTACTAGTTTGGCAAGAACCTTTGCGTATTGAGTTTAGTCCTTCAATATTGCTACATAATAACTTACTGTGTCTGCTAAACACCCTCGCTACCATGGCCTTTATGTTAGTCTCATTTCGGTTCCAATGGCTATTTATGGAAAGTGTCTAGATTGGTTAATTTGGCATATTTACGGAATATAGAGATTGTCTTGAACACAATAGTGTTAGTTCTATGTCCAAATTCACAATTTAGCACCATTCTATATTTAATAAGTTTCATAATTATCTCAGATTATCCCAGAGACTAACTCTTGGTACTAAGGGTGGCTAAGGGTGAAAGCTCAAAGTGTGTGTTCCTCAAACGGGGGGGGGCTTATAGGGGGTTATGGGGGGTTTTAAATATATAATAAGGAATAGTGGTTGAAATGTATGTTCGACCACTTGACTTTTGCTAGGCCTTGTTACTTCTTGTTTTACGTTTGGTTTGGGTATAAGTGGGGTACCCTCCTCCTTGCATTAGGCTGTTGGTATACTAAATTTATACCAGACACTATCTGACACCATTTTGCATGTAGATGTTGAATACAGGGAGCTGGTGTTCATGGGATTAAGAGTGTATTGGACCTTCATTTCGTAGTGCAATGGGCTTGGACTTTGGCTCCAAATTCAAGTGTGCTATAGCTTCTTAATCATACAATGATGTCCTATAATGCCCACATAGAATAGAAGAGTCATGATAAACATAGAGAAAATATAAAATCAAAATAAAAAACATGACCAAATACAAATGATTATTAGGATCAATCCCCATAAAGTAAAGAAAGTCTTCCTTAAAGTAATATTGAGAATATAAATACCGAAATAGCAAGTCATTAGTAAACGATGTGGACTTCTTAAACCTATAATGAAATCTTTGAATCCACAGTTCAAATTTTGAGCCTCATAAATCCTATAGAGAGAAAGTAATTCTAGTTCTACACTTTGTGAACACTAAACATTAAATACAACTACTGATGGCATGAAATCCTTATTTATAAAATAAAATTCATTGATACTAAAAGAATAAGATTTTTGAGAACACGAGAAGGGAGAGGAGTTCAAGAAAAGCATTAGCATTAGCTATAGAACTCCTTAGACAATAAACAATCTTAAAGTTATCTATTTTAAACTTCAAAGCTCATCAAGTAGTATGACCAACCAAATTCTTCTGCTTCAATAATAAAGTGACTATAGCATTATAAGACATTATTAATGCCCACCTCTCCACTTAAGAAATAGAAAATGCTAATAATGTTGATATGTGTGGCCAATCTCTTCACATGCCCAATAACAAATATCATAGTCACGTTTTCATCCTTATCTTTGAATACAAGTAACATTAACATCAACGACGTCATCGAAACATGATTGTCTCCAATAAGAAATTGCAACTACAAGTGGAAGATGTGATGTTTCATAGTGTTGTTAATTGAAGAGGTAAATGTTTTATCTTATATATCTTCCCAAATAGAGTAAAAGAAGGACGTTTAAGCAAAATGAAGTTACACCTAAACTTAGGCATTTAAAGGAAAAAAAACCCGACTTAGGTAACATTTATCATAGACAAGCATGAAGTAATTAGAAACGATTACAAAATCATATAGTATATAAGTAGCATTTAAACGTGTTGGAAACTAACCCCCATTCACTATTGTAGGCATTTGCATTGAATTAACCATTTTTTCTTTTGTTTATAAGTATTTGTGCAAAGTAGAGTTGAGAAAGTGATATATACTTATCCTTACTCACACTTTTGGGGTTTGAGGTTAAATTTTCTTTTATTCTTTTCTCATTCTTCTTCTCTTCTCTTCTCTATATTGTTATTTTTGTTTAATTATCACTATTTTGCAGGTAGAGGCAAGAACATGAGTATAAGTAAAAAAAACCTTATTCACTTTTGGCAACCATAGTGAGATAAGTCATCACTCTTTGGTTTGAAAAATAGCTAGGAGAAAATCGCTTGGGAATTTTAAATATGTCTAGCACTAAAAATCACAAGTAAATATCTTCAATGATTGTATAAGCTTTGAGCCCAGACAACACTAAACGAAGGAACTCTTTTTGTGATTGGAGTGGTTAGTGCTTAAACAATATAAAAAAAATAGTTTTTCAACTATCACTAAACCCACAAAGCATAGGATGAATTTAAAATTGACACAAATTGGAGCTTTGAAAGACATGGCTTGGGTCAACATTATTGTATTAAGCTTTATTTTCCTTTGAAAAGTTACCTAAGATGTTTAGTTCAGCATATATTGCCAAGAAACTCAAGTTCAAATTGTTTAGCCAGTAATTTCTTAAAAAAAATTCAAAAGAAAAAGGAATGGAGTTTGTTTAATGTGGAAAACACAATTAATTACTCTAGAATTCTTTCCTTTTGAGCAAATTCTTACTTAGGCTTTTAGAGAGCATATTTTTCAGTAGTGTGTTACAATTTTTCTAGGCATACACAAGTAGGAAAATTAAACACTTGTAACTATTGTATTTAACTTCAAAATGAGAGAATTTTCACTTAGTAAATATTTTCTACGTAAGCAAAATTATACAACTACTATAGTAAGAGTTATAGCTCAATTTTTGCCTACTTTTAGAACGCACAGATCACCCCGTATACTAATCAAGCTTTAGCCAGATAAAGTAGTTGAGAAGCTTCACACCATAAATGTGGAATAAAGAGTTGTAGAGCTTGCTACTAGGTGTAAGCATTAATCTTAGAGACACTACTACCATCACTTCAATCTCTAAAAATCTAAAACAAGCTTAGAGATAAAAAGGGTTTTATCTAAAAAGGTGAAATAGCCTTAAACATTCCTAGAAATTCTAAATTACATTGCAAAGCTCAAGAATAAGTTAAATAAAGACTTGTATTAACCATTATTGCCCATTACTAAAGAGGTTAAAGAAATATTTGCCTTGAAAAACAATTTTTATTTAGATCTAAAGCAAAGTCTTCCATGAATTAATTATCACATGCTTGAAAAGTTACCTAACATCATTTTATAAGTAAATTGATTTAGAATAGGCTATTATGTTAATAGGCAAGGAGAAAGAAATAAATCCTAAGGGAAACTCATTCAAGCCCATTAAGAAGCCATTATCCAGACATTTTGCATATTACCTATAAGAGAATGGCTAGGCTAAATTTACTAACAAAGTGCTTAAAAATAACTTGAAAAAAATTGTAAAAGACAATAAAATAAACTAAGATGAGAAAATTTTAGATGCTTTGTGGGCTTATAGAATTGTATATAAAGTATCTATAAGCATGACACCATTTCATCTTACCTATGGCTAAGAAGCTTTAACATTTATAGAATTTATAATTCCCTCTTTGCATAATGCAATTAAAAATGGCTTAAACAAAAAAGAAACTCTTAAGCAATGACTTTCTAAAATAGAAAACTTATACAAGTTTGAGTTTAAAGCAATCTGGACCCTATATGCAATTCAAAAAGACAAAAATGTTAGACATGACAAACAATTGAAAATCTTTTATATGCTTAAACCAAGAGATAAAGTCCTTTGGTATCAAGGCAAAATAGATGCTCTTAAAAATAAATTCAAGAGAAAATAGAATGATTCATTTATTTTGTCTAAGATATCAGCCCCAAAAATGACTAAAGTGCACACCTTAAACAGGGATGATACTACAATAATAAATTTAAACCATTTAAGGAAGTACTATAAAGATATAAGTATAAATATTGTATATATCTTAGGGTACAAAACTATGAATAAGCTCGTGGATGAAGCCCTCGTAAGGATTCATTGTGATGAGTTACCTAAATGCACAGATAGAGTGGCCAATTAGACGAAGGATGGAGGTCTAGAAAATTTTTATAAAGCTACATTAAACTTTGTAAGACATAAGAGGTAAACTAGTTCTTCAATTATGGGATCTTATAAAACTAGCTTTCAAAATGGATAGAGGGGATATTAAAGTCACTCAGAATCTTATTTCTAAACTTTTTTATCTCTCCATAGAGCTAAATTAGTGGAATTAGAGAGAAGAACTAGTTTTTCTTGATAAGCTCAGATAGGGATTTGTTAACCTAGAACATAGGGAAAATACATATCCCCTAAGAAAGATTTGTTTTTATGCTAAAGAAACCCTCATATATTTAAGTGCTTTCTTTGATAGGGAAGATCTAAGGAAAGAAATCAAGGGATATATTGGATAAATATTTCTCTATCTTGAATAGGCCTTCTCTCAAAATCTTGATAGTATGGCTTATACAAATTTTTGGCCCTTTCCCTCTATATTTGAACCCCATGGATCGTCTCTCGAGTTGTTCTCTTTGGTTGCTTACAATCCACCACGCTTCCCTACAAGTTCACGCCTTCGTGAACGGAAGCTGAGAGCCGCAACTCTCCTGAGAGCCCCGCTCTCTTGACACCCTACCCCTCGGGAGCAAACCGGATCAGCTAGATGTCAATCAACATATGGTGTGATTCCTCTAGCCAACCAACAGAGTCGGACCTGAGACCGCTCTGATACCAAATGTAAACTTCTGAGTTTGGACTTCCCGGGAGGTCACCTAGCCCAGCTAGATGTCAATCAACATATGGTGTGATTCCTCTAGCCAACCAACAGAATTGGACTTGAGACCGCTCCGATATCAAATGTAAGCTTCTGAGTTTGGACTTCCCGGGAAGTCACCCAGCTTAGTACTATTCAAACCCAAGGACGCTTAACTCCAAATATCCTAAGACCCTTAACCAATTGGAAAGGGGGGTGCACTTTTATTCATGTGCCCTTTCCCTTTATATTTGAACCCCATGGATTGTCTCTCGAGTCGTTCTCTTTGGTTGCTTACACAAATGTCATCACTACAGCCTACTAGGTCAAGTGCACCCTCGATTGGGCAGAGTGATCTTGTCCTCATGCCACCACCACAAGCCGTTGACTCCACTCTTGAAGCACTGTCAATGCAAGATCTCACTCAGGCACTTCTATCAACATTGCATTACATCTCTTGGCCGCCTAATGCCAAGTGTTTTGCCTACAAATCTCCACAAACAGCAAAAATGCTTAAGCAAGACAAGCATGTGGAGGAAATCTCATTTAGCAATGAGGAGTTGAACTATAGCTAAGTAAAGTTGTCTAGGGAGCTTATGCTTTCTCCCTATAACAAGTTTTGGCTTAATACTTTTGGGTTACTCACCTATATGGAGTTTTTAGAAGCAGAAATATCAATCGAGCAAGGGATTGAGCTCATGCAGAAGTGGTATCTAAAGGAGCATGCATTTCAGGATCACATGCCCAATCAATATATCCTCCTTAATTATACATTTGGACAAGAAGACAACTTTACCTATTTAAAGCCCGACTATCATGCTAGGCTTAAAATGTTGTGTGCCATCATCAATGGGAGCACAGTTGGACATAATGCCAGCATCAAGATAGCTTGCCTATTGGAAGTTATCAAGACTAAATAGCAATAAATATAATTTATTTCACCTACAATGAATTTGTGGTCGAGATGAAGAATGTTGCCTTACAAGTAGGCAAAGGAAGACAAGTGAAAATAGTAGTTTTCATCTTTTTGTGGCACATTTACAAGCATTACACAGCTCAAGAGAATCCCACACCTCTCCTTGCCATTGAGCCACCACCTTCAGTATCTCCTTTGAGGGAGAAAGCAAGGGATGTGGATGTGGAACAAACTTCACAAATTCTTAATGATACAGATTTAAGTGAGGAAAATTCTTCCCTCAAAAAGAAACTCTGCATAGATTTGAAAATCCAAGCTGCAAGACCTCTAGTGTTTGTTTTGTAGAAATCTAGTGGCCAAGTATGCCACAAAAAAGCTAGATACAGCAAGTACAATGATAAAATGTTACACTCGGATCAGGAACAGAGTCATGACTTGCTTACATCTATAGAGACAACCCCAATGCTTATACAAATCTCTCCAAAAATTAAGGAAGTGACAAGCACACAAACGGACAACATTAGGCGAATAATGGATGCTAAAGTTGTGAAAGAAATTCCACAACTTAGGCCACAAAGTTTGACACATGATGCATATATGCTATAAACCATTGGCTGTAGACATAACTAATGAGGTGAGTTTAAGCTAAGAAGATCACGGCAAAAAAACTCATTGGGATGAAGAAAATGAGGCTACAAAAGAGGGTCTAAGTGAACTAGAAGAGTATAGGCCTAGTCTTCTCTAGTCCACCTATACATCCTATAGTGATACACCCTTAGTTGATCAGTCTAGTGAGATGGAGCAGCTATAGTAGTAGCAGATGCAGTAGTAGCATTACAAAGTCAAGGCTAGCTATGCCTTCGCTCACAAGACTACGAATTAGTTAAGCGAGCCAGTAGTCCGAAGCTTCATAAAAGAGCTTGCTCAACACATCAAGGGAGGAGGCAAATAACCAATTGATGAGCCGATGCAGCCAGTAAAAGACGAGGAAACAACGAAATATTGCACGCAGGTCTTGAGCTACCTTAAGACAATCACCAAGAAAGTGGATAGAGTCATGGGCGAGCAAAATCATCAGCACCATATAATTCAAGAACTCAAGAGTGTGTAAGCTCTTGACTTTGGACTTCCCGGGAGGTCACCCAGCCCAATACTATTCAAACCTAAGAACGCCCCAAAACCCTTAACTGATTTGCACTCTTGTTCATGAGCCCTTTCCCTTTATATTTGAACCCATATGGATTATCTCTCGAGTCGTTTTCTTTGGTTGCTTACAATCCACCACACTTCCCCTCCACCATGCCCTTGTGAACGGAAGCTAAGAGCCATAGCTCTCCCGAGAGCCCCACTCTCTTAACACCTAACCCCTCGGCTCGAGCCCAGTAGAGCAAACTAAACCTGCTAGATATCAATTAACATATGGTGTGATTCCCCTAAACCAACCAATAGTGTCAAACTCATGACACCCAACCCCTCGGCTCGAGCCTAGCAGAGCAAAATGGACTACTAGATATTAATTAACATATGGTGTGATTCTCCTAAACCAACCAACAGAGTTAAACCCGAAACCTCTCTAATACCAAATGTAAGCTCTCAATCAACATGTGGTGTGATTCCCCTAAGCCAACTAACAGAATCAAACCCGAAACCTCTCTGATACCAAATGTAAGCTCTTAACTTTGGATTTCCTGGGAGGTCACCCAGCCCAATACTATTCAAACCTAAAGACACTTAATCCCACCTAATCCCAAAACCCTTAACTAATTGGAAAAGAAGTGCACTCTTGTTCATGGGCCCTTTCCCTTTATATTTGAACCTTTATCGATCATATCTTGAGTCGTTCTCTTTGATTGTTTATAGAGTGAAATCCCGATTTCCACATCCACCAATGCAAAGCACATCAACTACTAAAACTAGCACATTGCAATGCTTGACCAGGAAATTTAGATCATGCGTCAGGAACTTAATGATATATGCCAAAGTATTGAGTTTATCACCATGAAGACCAATCTTGACAACTTAGAGCAAGATTTGGAGAATCCAACTGCTTAAGGACAATCAATAGCTTTGTTATAAGGGTGGTAAATATTTTATCTTGTGTATCTTCTCAAGCAGAATAAAAGAAGGAAGCTTAGGCAAAATAAAGTTATACCTAAGTTTAGGCATCTAAAGAAGAAAGACCCAACTTAAACAATGTTTGTCATAAACAAATATGAAACAATTAGGAATGGTTACAAAATTATGTAGTACATAAGTAAACCCTCACTCACTATTGTATGCATTTGCATTGAATTAGCCACTTTTTATCCCACTTATGACTATTTGTGCAATATAGAGTTGAGAGAGTGACACATGCTTATTTTTATTTATGCTTTTGGAGTTTGAGGCTAAGTTATCTCCTATTCTCTTCTTATTCTTCTTTTCTTCTCTATGTTTTTATCTCTATTTGTTTGTCACTATTTTAAAAGTAGGGGCAAGAACATAAGTATAGGCAGAAAAAACCTTACTCAGTTATGTTAGTTAAAGAGCACTGTCAAAGGTGGCTAGAGCAAATGCATGTATAAATTTTACAAGATCTTAAAAAAGTGTTAACCATATCAATTTAATCCACTTTAACATATTTGGCTCAAAAGGCATTTTCACAATCATTAATATGTCCAAATACATATATAAAAGCATCATTCCAAAAATGATATATAACAATCACAATAAAGTAATCAAATTAATAGTACATATCATCCTAAGGATTTCTACAGAAGAAATGTGGCTAGACACAAGGATTGACAGTAAGAGCAATAAAAGCTGCACCACACGCCTTAAATACAAGCATCAATTGAGTCTAATTGGTTAATTGCAATTAGATAGCATCGAGCAATTATACCAATTGCTATTCTAAAGTCAAAGAGGTGTATATTATTCTGCCATAAAGATGAAATAAAAAATAAAAATAAATAAAAGAAAATAAAAGAAAAACCTATAGGAATGAGAGAGATCTAGAGAATGTAAAAGCTAGATCTAAACAAAAATCACAAATCAAATTACTCTTTAGGGGTAATTAAAATTTCCCTACCAATATGAATGTTTGAAATATAGAAATGAAATATAAAAATCTGCATATTAGGTTACCCAAAAAACCCTAGTTTATATATAAAGGCAAGTAGTCTGAATTAAAACCAATTCAATAACTCACTACATTAATATTAATATACAGCTTGCAGTACACTTAAACCCTTTAATTATCATGATCATATTCTTAACTTTTGATGGAAATAAGAATTACTCAAAAGGAATTAGGAGTTCTTTCTTGTGGTTCTTTGGAGTGAAAGTTTCAAACAAACAAGCTTATACAAACATTTAAGAACTCCTTTCTCATACCAAAAGGCTGATTGACTTAGTATTTATTACAAATAACTCTGATTTGTCATCAAAGATCATAGCTGCCAAGGCATCCAGCTCCTCATCCCTTGATTTGGGTGTGATTTCCTTGGGAAGTCCGTACCACATCTACTTTGGCACCATGGAGCAAGTCAACACAAGGAGCGGCTTCAAGTGCCTGAATCGTGTTTCAAGATGGTGGCCTTGCTGGGCTCGGTTTTGGGAGGTTGAGTTGATGGAGATCGTTGAAGTTTCAGAGGATACAGAGCGTTACTCTGAATCCGTTTTTGCAAGAGGGGGCTAGGAGCAGCCCTGAATTGTACCTCCAGTTTTGCTCCAAGGTTTGGGCCCATATCAGAAAATTCACGGTTTTGATGTTTGTTTCCAACACCCAAAACATTGAATCCATCTTGCAGCGGGGTTTAAATCTCCTCGACTTTCCCCAGCCACTCGACTGCACCATGGTCACACTGTTCTTCTCATCCTCCCCTATGTCCTGGAACACAGGGCGCAAGAGCTCCACATTGTCACATTGTACACAATTCTGTTGGAATGCCTCTTTCCAAGGGATTTTACAAGCCGCACGCACAGCCGTGGCTCACCATCGATTCCCCCGCCAACCTAGCCCTAATTGTTTTGAAATGGGCGGGGAAAATACACGAAATTCCTAGCATATGCTCAGAGCCGAGTAGTTTTTGGCATTGAGAGAGGGTAACCATTTGGCAACGATGCCCTGCTCGCGCTCGCGATGTGCAATGTGCGCGTAGATCACCTTGCTCTTGAATTCCTGCATCGCCTCCCCAAATTCCAGCCCCAGAGCGATCCTCGATTCCTCGGGCGTGGATGCCGCTGCGTTGTAGTCGTGGTAGAAGGATTCGTCCAGCAAAAGCCCCACCTCCGGAGCAGTGGGGACGATCACATCCACTTCGCTGCCATAGGAAAGAAAAGTGTTCGATGATCCATGATGAATAGATCACTCTGTTTGTTACCTCCTTAGCGCCCGATTGATCGTCGTGACTGGAGCGATGTCTCGCATCACCGCCACTGCCAATCCCACCATCTTCCTGATCTGGTATGCCATGAAGCTCCGGGCAAGCACGATGATCCTCACAAACTCGCTCCCTCCAATCCAGATCTTGTCCGCCGCTCGAAATTCCACCACTGTCCGCCGCGCCTCGCGGTCGCCCGGCCGGACGCGCCACGAGAAATTGTGGAAACTGTGATCAGTCCCCAGGAATCGTCCCAAGATCTGGTTGAATCGCTCGAAATCAAACAAGAATTCTTCCTCCAGATCATCCCCAGTCCGCGGATCAAACGCAAAGATTGGAAGCACATACTCGTAGCGCCGCGAAGCGCACATCTTCTTGGCGCTGAAATCGTCCGGGACGCGCTTGAATCCCAGCAGCCGGATGGATCCTGGGAGGAACTCGTTGGTGCGATGGACGAGATCGGGGGTGAGGTAGAGCCTGGCCGACACAACTTGCCCTAGGGCGCTCACTTCCTTGTCAGTTCTTGCGGCGCGCTTCCAATCCAGCCAGTTCCTGGAGCAGCCATTTGATCCGATCGCCCCAGCTCGCACCAGCGCCTCCTCCAAGACTCCCTCGATCGTCGCGGCGCCAGGATTGCGCTGCATTCCCTTGTAGCCCGCGCCGCAGTAGACCACGAACAGGGCAGCCTTCTCCATTCCCTGTGGAGCCCTAAAAGAATAATGCCCTAAATGATAGAATATGCTGATTGTTAAGAGTGCCCTAAATCCGTTTTTAAGTAATTAGAATATCCTAGTCCCAGTTGTCTTCAAAGATCATGGCTTCTAGGAAATACGGTTCCACAATCTTTGATCTAGGTGTCATTGTTTTCAATTCCCACCCTTCAGGAGATTCATGCCGCATTGACTTCAGCACCATGAACACGCGAACTAGGAGTGGCATCAAGTTCTGGAATCGCAGCCGAGATAGATGATGCTGTTGAGCTTTTGGATATGGATTTCATCGTGCCAGAGTTGCAAAGCAAGTTTCCAAAGATAAAGAGTGTTAAGCCAAATCCGGTGGTCTCAAGAGCACCCATGGACGCTACCTCCAGTTTTGCAAGGCTCTCAGAAATCTGAAACTTAATGTTTCGTTTCATGGAAAATCTTTCATTATTATAAGTTTACTTTGTAATTTCATGGATATTTCTTTTTAACCTAGTTAGGGTTTGCGGATGACAAGGAAGAGGGCAAGGCAAGAGGTTTTTTCCAGGAGTAGCGAGGAGGTTGAGGAGGATGAGCCACGCTTGTGCGCGCCCCATGTACTTTCGTTTTTGAAGGAAGCATTCGAACGGAAGTATCAAACTGTGAGTGGTCTGGACAATGTGGAGCTCTTGCGCGCTGAGCTCCAGGAAGTAGGGGAGGATTGGCTGCGTGGGAAGAACAGGATAGCGCCCATGGTGACCATGGTACAGTCGAGTGGCTGGGGAAAGTCGAGGACTACGTGTGAGCTTGCGACTCGGGGTGTGTTCGTGGTTTACTGCTCCTTCGCCTCGCCCTCCGGCTCCGCGTACCCTCCAAGGTCCGCCATTGCCGATTTCTTCTACGACAGCGCTGTCACCTTGCTCAGCTCGGGGCCATTGCTTGTGTCGCAGAGCAGGTTCATGCTCTTTTGCATGGACTACTTCGAATCGTGCATCGACACAGCCGTGGAGACGAAGTTGGAGCCGGAAGCATTCCTGAAGGAGCTGATGCTTGGAGCCAGAGTCTGGAATATAGTGCGGGACAAGATCAATGGTCGGAAACACGACCGGGAGAAGCTGTCTCGGAAGCTGGAGCCGGTTCTCTTGCG
The DNA here is from genome assembly GCF_000143415.4 of Selaginella moellendorffii. Taxonomy (NCBI): domain Eukaryota; kingdom Viridiplantae; phylum Streptophyta; class Lycopodiopsida; order Selaginellales; family Selaginellaceae; genus Selaginella; species Selaginella moellendorffii. The sequence continues at coordinate 448,441 of NW_003314336.1, forward strand.
CCTGCATGGAAAGGAATCCAACGTTTGGGACGAATGGGAAGACTTGCTGCTACTTGCGAGAAGGAGAACGAAAATTCGCAACAAACTCAAGGACTTCCCAGCGTCTCCAAGTGGGAAGCTCCAAGTTTTGTTCGTCATGGACGAAGCCCGATGGTTTGCTCACGGCCATTATGAAGGAGCGACAGGACAAGAGCTACCAGGGTTCTGCCAGACACAGGAGCTGTGGCTGCTATCTTCATCGACACCTGCAGCAGTATTATCAAGAGCTTAGCTCCGGGTCCAGAGGCTCATCCCGGCGACCGTGTCGGTGCAGAAGGAGCGGTCGTTGCACATCCTCTCTACTGCATGTTTGCGGCGCGCTCGCCACCGGAAACAGGCAGCCTTTCGCTCGATCATGTCACAGATTCGGGTCGTCTCTTTGCATACGGCCGTCCGTTGTGGGCAGCAATGTACAAGGCTTGTGGAAGTCGGGTACAGGTCCTTGCTGTGGAGAAGCTTCTTGGTGGTACTGGAACATCTAACAAGTTTCATCACAATGGAACGATATCGATAGAGGCCAAGTTGGCTGTGCTGTGCTCCAGGGTGTGCATCGACATTAACCCGCAGGCCAGCATTGTCTCTCGCATGGTTGCCAGCCATTTGCTTACCGTCGAGTCCATCTCGGACGACCGGGAGCGTGTCTGGACGGATTGGGCCGTGGAGCCAGCAGTTGCAGCGGCCGCAGCTCTTGTTTTGCGGCGACAGCCAATCAACGAGCCGAAGGCTTCCGGGTGGAAGATTTGTTTGGAAGAGCTTCAGGAAGGGCTCCAGAAAGGTTGGATCGATGCTGGTTGCAAAGCGGAGCTTGTGGCACGACTGCTGCTGTTACTTGCAGTGGACAGACTAGAGAAGCATGTGTTTGACTGCTTCACTCTAGAGGAGTTGTGTGGCAGCCTTTGCGGGAAGACGCTACTTTGCATAGAGGATGTTTCTCAGCGGAAGAGTTGGGAAAAGGTGGCGAAAGCGAAGTTCTTGTGCTTGCAGTTTAAAAGGCTCGACATACCACCAAAAGAGCTCACGAAGGAGCAAATGTTTGCACTGGGAAAGGCGGGTGTTGGAATCATCTGCCCAAAGGGGGGAGTCGACATGATCTTAGTGGGCTTCACGGGTGACACTTTCAGCCTGGAAACCATGACACTCGTTCTGCTGAAAGTCAGTCTTTGGGGGCAGCCACTGAAGCTGGATGTAGAATTTGCAAAGTGTTCCAGAGAGTTTTCCGGGATAGCACCAGAGCTCCAGGTACCATACGCCAGCTTGTTCCTGAATCTTGGCGACATGCCGGGGAGTGTCAGCTTCAGAAGGGGGAAAGCTGTCAAGGAAGTATTGCTGAATACGAGGCCTGCAAATGCTTCTATGGCGTTGGCGTTGAAAGAAGTTTTCCCACAATGCCGAGGTGTTCGTCTGTGGGAGAAGAATAAGGGAGAGTTATTCAAGCAAGGGAATTCTTATGAAGCGTGGAAAGCATATTTCAAAGGTTGCTTTAAGCTTCAAAACGTTGTGGCTATCCAAGGTACGTTTAAATGTATTTTTATGTTTTTTTTTAATGTGTTTTAATGTTTTTTTTTCAGGTTTAAAGGCATTTTTAGACGCAAAAAGAGTTGAAGATCTTCTCAAATTTTCTTTGCGTTCTACCAAGGGAATGAGGATGTTGGAGCAGAGGAGTCAGGAGAGGTGTTCAAAGCGCATGTATTGCTTTGTGGGAAAATGCAAAGTGCGCAAACTTGTGTAGTTTGTTAAAATACTACATTGGCAATTCTAACTAATACTGTTGTGGAAAGAAAATAAAAACAGAAATCTATTGTGCTTAGCAGGAACTCATACAAGCAGGTGCTCCGGCTGGGAGATCGCTAATGTACGGATGGGTACTTTGTGCCTTGAACCCATATCCAAGAGTACGATCATGGTGGCTGACGGGTTTGCAGTATGAGTTTGGGTGGCAATATTGAATTGACATCCATGGATCAGTTGCAAAGATCTTGGTCAGATTTGCAAGATGGATTCAATGTTTTGGGTGGAAGTTCCATGGAAACAAACATCAAAACCGTGAATTTTCAGATTTGGGCCAAAACCTTGGAGCAAAACTGGAGGTACAATTCATGGCTGCTGCTGACCCCGCAAAAACAGATTCGGTAACGCTCTCTCCTCTGAAACTTACTTCACAGCTCGGGCATGACGATCTCCATCAACTCAACCTCCCCTCGGCTCTGATCACAGGGCCCCGCAAGACTACCCCCTTGAAACACGATTCGTCATCTCAGTTAATCTTGAACATGCGCTTGAAAGTCGATGTGGTATGGACTTCTCGAGGAAATCACACACAGATCAAGGGATGAGGAGCTGGATGCCTTGGCAGCCATGATCTCTGATGACAAATCGGAGTTATATTCGTGCCGCTCCATTGTCATAAGATCTGGAAGACTGAGTTTCTAGTTTTTAAATGTTTGTATAAGCTTGGAAACTTTCACTCGAAATTCCTTTTGAAGGCTTTCTTTAGTAATTCTCTATCTCCGCTAAAAAAATCTCCCTCATAGTGGTCAAGGGTATGGAATGGATGGTTTATTTTTTAAGATTTGTGGCGATGGTGCACTGAAATGGTATGACTTTGGTGTAAGATGTCAATAGTATCTTTAATGTTAGGATAAATGTCCAAATGATGGGAGAGCTTTTCTTTAATCTGGCTTTCTAAATATATCACCACTCAAAGAAGCGAAGAAGAATAAGGGCTTTTGTTGGAATTCTTGAGGAATTTGCAATGAGGAGATGAAGATACCAAAGAAGAAGAAGAAGAAAATAATTAAGGCTAGGATTACTTGAGGGAAATGACTCATAAATGGTAAAAGAGTCATAAGATGATATTTAGGAAGTTGAGGATAAAGTCATGGATGATCGAAATGTATATAATACCTTAAGTTAGCTTTTATAAATGTTGGAACAACTTAGTGCACTTAAAGAACAAAATGATATTTTTATATAGGGTAGGGACAAGGTGAGCTAGCAGGACATTTTGTAAAGATGGTCCTAAAGAATATGTAAGGAGATATTATAACACCTTGAGAATAACTATGAAGTTACAATAATAATGACCATGGGATAACAAATCCAGCTGTATGTTAACTTTATAGAGTTGAATGACATAGTCTTAAATTGTGGACAAGATATATTATAGACCATAGTGATCCATCTCAATCAAAGATTGGGATGATTTTCAAATTAAGATTGTTATGAATCTCAATAGATGGCTGAAAGTGCCAACCTTATTAAAATGTCCATAGGTTGGTGCTAGTTAATATCATGGTTACTTATGAATGAGTTCATGGGAAATGCAAATGTTTGCAAATGCAAATTTTTCACTTTATTTTTCTGGGAAAAAAAACCAAAAAAATAAAAGAACTCTAGTGAGTTTTTGGGAGCAATAGGTAATGTTTATGCACATTCTATTCCAAGAATATTCTATAGCTCATACATTCTTTTGGGGATGGTAGATGCAAAATATGGCAATAGTAATGATAGCAATGACAAGGAGGAAAATACTTTGTGGTCGTGTGGCAAGAATACTAAATTACTAAGGTTCAAAGTGATATTAAGGAGGTTAAGGATTCCATCAATCTCATGAAGGATTTTTTATTTTATATGGACTCTTAAGGGTTAAATAAATCTTGTGTTTATGATTACCATTGATACATCAAACATGCCAAAGATCATAGTATTGTGAAATGGAAGTCATCACTAGATATTTGTAAGAGCCAAGAAATTGATTGTTGGTTGAAAATGTGGGAAAGTTCTTAGTCTCATAACTCTTCTAGGACAAAGTGAAAATTGATTTTTTGTGACCAAGCTTATAGGTCATGCTTTTTTGTGATGAAAGAACTTCATCAAAGCTAATCTAAAGCCAACTTTAATTTAACAAAAGTTTTCCATGTTTTGTTCGTCAAAAATTGAAGAGGTTGATCTCATGAACTAACTACTTAAGATCAAGCAAGAGGCTTTATCTTTAGATATGTATGCTTGCATGTTCTATAATCTTTGTTTAATCTCATGAGCACCTCTCATGAACTGTTAAAGGTGTGATATTTCATTAAAGGATTGAGCTTAATGAATGTGCAATAGAAGGTCAAGAATAAATTTCTTGCAATATTGATCACTAAGGCTTAAATCTTTTTGCCTAAACTACTACTCAACTTGGTCAATATTGGTCAATGAGATGGTCTATAAAGCAGTCAATATGATGATCAGCTAACAAATGCATCATATTCAAGGAAGAAACAACTATTGTTTCATTGTGGTTCAAAGAATAGAGATGGTAATATGGCTAAAAAACTTAATTCAGACCAACAGGAGAAAAAAAAAGTAAAAGGCAATTATTTTCATTGCTACATAGTTAGATATCAAAGCAAGGATTAGATTCTTGTGAAGGGGTCAAAAAATGTTAAAAGTGAATATGGAAAAATCCATCATGTATATAACTCAAATATTTGTTATGGTGGCTATTCCATATCTCATATCAAAGGTTCAAAAACTAAAGTCTTGAGTTTGTATTAACTCTACAAAGCTCAATAGTTCTATATGCAATCAACTTGTGAAGGCCAAGGGGAACATTTAGGGTATTGTGGTTATAATGCGCTTAGTATTTTTTTTCAATCTAGGTGCTATACAGAACTTTTTGAGTTCTAAGGTGACTTGGTTTGTTTGTGAAAAAATAATCTATGAAGTAGTTATGACAGATGGATATAACACATATGTTTAAGGTGGATAGGCTTTGAGTGTTTCTTTAATAGTTCAAGTGATTCATAACTATCCTTTGTTCTAGGTTATGGATTTTAGTAGCACAGATGTTCCTCTTGGGAAGGAATAGTTTTATGATAGGAAGCCAAAAATTTATTGAGAGTTTAATGTTTTACATATTGAAATTCATAGCACTGTAAAAGAGATTGTCAAGACTAACAATAGTGATACTTCATTGATTAACACTCTAGAGTTGGTAAAGTGCATGCATGAGATAGCTAATTCTTTCATGGTGTACTCGATATAATCATGTCTAATTTGGAGTACGTTTGTGGGTATGGGGCTTGTATGAACTACATTCAAAAGGAGTTTTGTGATGTATTTCTAAATGAGTTAATTGATAGTTTGCCCCTAAAACATGGGATTGAGTATGAGATTGATTTGGTTCCTAAAGTTACTTCTTATTATCAACAACCAACTTGTAGTAGTCCCGCTAATGATGAGGAGATCAATAAATATCTTGTTAAGTACCTTTGAAAGGGGTGGTTACAAATAAGTAAATCTTTTTTAGTTGCTCTAGTGGTGATCATCAAGAAGAAAAATTGTACATCATATCTCTCACTCCTAGAGGAAAACCAACTATAGTGCTCCTAGCTTAAGTGAAGTGATTCCCTATTTAAGTACCATGAAGTTCATTGGTCCTTGCCCCTTCCTAGGGGCTTGAGCTTTCCCTTTGGGATAGAGGTGACCCTATAACTAACCATTTCCCAAATTCAAAAATGCATCAAAGGCTTAGGATTTAGAATGAACAAGTCTTCTAGAAAAAATAACACTATGGCATAATGGTCCATCTCACATATACCCCCCCCCCCCCGAAATCTTTCAATAATACTCAGTTATAGAGATAACATATCATCAAAGAAAAAATCACCATATCCAAAATGCAATAAAATCTAACACCATGGACTACTAAATGCAACTAAATAACATTATCAAAGGTGGAATTGACATGCCAACATGAAAACCATGCAAGGCCAATGGCACAATCCTCCACAACACCACCTGCTAAAGCAAGTTTACCACTGCAAATCCTCATTAAGCTAAGTAAAGTGTTAACAATCCTTAGCGAAGTTTACAAAAATCATTAGTTGCAAAACAACTAACAATCATTCTCATAAGACCTAAAACACCACACTCATATCATTGAGTTGCATACTTCTCCAATAGAAAGGTAATACTCCATGTACAACATATAGAAACATGGACAACCCCTTGAATCCAATTGTACAACAAACAAGCTCACTAATGTATATAGCCAATATAATTAAAGAGATTAACTATACATGATCAATACTTAGCTAAAACTAAAGTGAAGACTATGATATGGGCTCATTTTGTACACAACGTTTTAAGATACAAAGCTATAATATGGGTACCAACACCTTAACCATAAACAACTATGTTGGATATCACCATCCTTAACTAAGGCATAAGATCACTAAGACCAAATTAAAATCAATAAGAGCTCATTACTTTTATAGAGTTTAACGAAATGTAAAATGCAACCTACTACCAAGTATAACACTATAGAAAAAAGGCACAAGGATCACTTTTATAGAAAAGTGTAATGACCATTTTTCTACTCCAACTTTAGACTTTATCCAACTCAATTACTTTAACCCCAAAAGTTAACATTCCTTTTGGGGTGCATTGTATAAACTATATACTAAGGTTTAAACTAACCAAGTTAATTCTTCGCTAATTTATAATGGTGCATGAATGAAATGGTTTTAGGCATAATGATCAATAGATCAACAATTGGAAAAGCATAAAAACATTTGTAGAAAATTTCCATCCTAAAAAAAGAATAACTCTTAATCTAGAAATGTAAATTCTCAAGACTCTACCAACCTTTTTTTAACTACAATTTCATAGAGGTTCACTTTAACACAATTCTTATGACCCAATAAAATGTATAAACGTTCAGATATCATACCCATATATCTAACATTTGACAATGATATTCGCAAATGCTAATAAATACCTAAAATTCAATCACAAAAATCACTCTTCTTTAATCATTTTCAAGATCCAATATGAAAAAAAAACACTAATATGAAGCTAAAACACTAACAAAAAAAATGATATCAAAATTCAAGCTCTCTTTATCAATTGATATAACAATGCCACTTTCACTTACATTAGTGTTAGCAATGTCAATGCTTCAACCACACACCTTCTTCATCTAGTAGTTTACTCTAAATGTTAATAGATAAATCCACAAGCTATAGCAAATGAATGCTACAACTTCTCCAAAACTTTAATAGGCAAACCCTCAAGGAACTAAAATACCATCACTAGTTTAACATAATAGATCATCTTTGAGAACTCAATTAGAACTCATATACTGCTACTACATACAAGTAAATTGGCATCACTATCAACCACTTTGGGTTGATTATCATTTGATCAATCAATTTTGTAAATATATTACTCACAATCATATGGATATAATATAAAATCATAATAACTTGATTATCAATTAAACACTACAAGCATCACCCATATTCAAATGTATTGTGCCCATTAAAGTCTGGTAGCACCAATTAGTTAGAAGAGTGAATGTGAGTATTAAATGTCAACTCTATTTGACAAAATGCAATATCATCAATAGAGATTTACCATACTTAATACTACTAATTTTATTCATAATAAAGATAAGCTCATGCTACTCTCTTTCTAAGCTACTCAAGGAGCAATAGCAAAATTCAGAGGAAAAGTATTGAGTATTGCAATATAAACTTTTCAATAGCAAACTTAGGCAAAATGGTTTAGTATTTCACAACTATCCATCCTGCGACTCACTATTTATAAGACCATCATAACTAGCATGTATTGAAATAAGGGCTCTCGATTATATGATGCAAACACAAGCAATAAGACCACACCTTATTGCTAATCGTCTCTTGAAAAAGAAAAAATAATTTATATGTTTGATCTTTTGTCCTTGATGACTTTTTTTTCAATTTCAACTTTGATTAGACCTCAAATTTGCATTTGCATTGCCTTTAGTCTAATCCAAGAAGAGTTTTTGAAAGAGAGAGCATGAAAATGACTACTTGAACTAATAAAATAATCCCTATAGTCTTAATTGATCCACTAGTGCCATGCTAAATAGCTATAAACCAGCATATTTGCCACTCATAGCAAATTTAGGGGAGGTTTATTTTTACTCACAATAATATGGAATAACTCATGTAACCAATGATAAGCTAACATTAATCTTGCTAACTCAAAGTATAACTTTAAACTGCTAATATGCCTCACTCACAAGCCCAAGCACAAACTTATGCAAATGGTGCATCTTAACCCATCCTATGAGAACAAGCAAAAGCTCATATTACATGGTACAAATTGGTAATTAAAATTTATTTCACCCTTTACTCTATGGTGTTTTAACAAAGTGGAACCTAAACCCTTGAACACGTAAGCCAAGGGTAGTGGAGTGAAACCCAAGTCAAGGCCTTCGGCTACTAAACAAAAAGATAGAGCCGAACTCCTAAACAAATAGCCAAGGAGCAAAGGAACCAAAGCACAAATGACTCCCAAGCATGTACCCAAAGAATGAAGTGATAGAAATGATAGTGAGGGTGTTTTGGTGTCGCAAATGTAATTTCAGGTATCGAAAGTTATTTATCAGCCAATCCTTACGGACACTCTTTCCTTACTGTGGTCAGTATTGCTAGACCTTTATTAGTCCCTCTTGTTCATATGTTAATAAACTAGGCTTAGCATCTGTATTTGGCCGGATGAGTATAAAGAAGGAATTCCTAAGTGTTTATTTAGCTGAGCATATTTGGCCTAGTTTGTTAGTTCTCTTTTGCTCTGTTTTGCACTGGCTTGACAAGAACCCTCGCATATTAAGACTACTCCCTCAATATCGTTAGATGGTAGTTTACCATATCTGCTAAACACCCTCGCTATCATGCCCTTTGTGTTTGTCTCATTCTGGTCCCAAATGCTATTTATGGAAAGTGTCTAGATTTGCTCATTTGGCATATCTACTGAATGTAGAGATTGTCCTGAACACAATGGTATTTGTTTCGTGTCCAAATTCGCAATCTAAGGACATTCCATATTTAGTAAGTTTTGAGCCCAAAGCATGTGTTCCTTAACGGGGGGATATGGGGGGTTCTAAATGTATGGTAGGGATAGTGGGTAAATTAGGGATGGTTGACCAACCTAAGGCATAGTCTAGCTGCCACTTGCATGCTGTCTTTGTTCTGCATCTGGCTTGGTTCTAAGCCTAAGCTCCACACTATGTTAGCTAGTGGGGTACTTATATCCTTGCGTTAGGCCACCAGTATGCTAAAATAGCACCAAACTCCATTTGGCTTCGTTTTGCGTGTTAGTTTTGGCATTGGGATGCTTGATGCTTTAGGACTGTTCCAAGTCATTCCATGCTTTTGTCCCTTCGCTTCTTGGGCTATATGCTCGGGAATCATTCCGTGCTCTAGTGCCATCACTCCTTGGCTCCATGCTAGGAGTTTGGTACCATTTCTTCATTCAGTGGCCCAAGGCCTTGAAACTCGGGTTCCACACCACTGTCCTTTGGACACGTGGTATTTATCACATGGCACAAAGAGAGTTTAGATTCTGCTTCATGGTTATTCTATGGTAAATCACCATAGGATAAAAAGGAAAAACCACGTGCGCTACATTTGGTATCAGAGGATACATCTCAACAAGTACTATTCAATGAGATTGGGCAACTAGTCTCGTTGCATACGTAGAGATGAAATGATGATCCGAGTGGGTACATGTTTGGGTGCAAAAGCTTCGCATTCGTTCCTTAGGTATGGATTTTGTTACCTTTTTGTACCATATTATGTGAGTTTGCTCTTGGGCTCATAAAATGGACTGAGTTGTTTCGTTTGCACAAGTTTGTGCTTGGGTATATGAGTGAGGCACATTTGCACAAGTTTGTGCTTGGGCTTGTGAGTGTGGCACGTTAGCAACTCAAGGTTATGCTTTGAGTTGGCAGGATTAATGTTAACCTATTAGTGGTTCCATGAGTTATTCTATGTACCATGGGTAAAAGTAACCCTCCCCTGGATTTGCTATGAGTGGCAAATAAGCTAGTCCATAGCTGTTTAGTATGGCACTAGTGGATCCTTCTTAGGCATGATTATGAGTGGATCAATCAAAATTATAGGGATTAATCTATTGGTTCAAGTAGTTATTGCCGTGTTCTCTCATAAACTTTTCTTGGATTGGACTAAAAGTAGTGGGAAAGCAAGCTTGAGCTTTAGTCAAAGATGAGACTAAAAAGAGAGTTATTAGGGATGAAGGATTAAACACATAAATCATTTTCTCCTTTGAGAAATGATTTGTAACGAGGTGTGACTCATTGCTTATGTTCACATTATGTAATCAAGAGTTCCTATCTTGGTGCATGTTGGTTATGATGGCCTTTGAAATGGTGAGTTATGGGATGGACAGCAGTGAAGCGCTAAACCATTTTGTCTAGGCTTGCTATTGGAAAATTTGGGTTACAATGCTCAATTCTTTTCCGAGGAATTTTGCTATTGCTCCTTGAGTAGCTTGGTATTGGATTAATTTTAAGTTTAATCGAAAAAAGAGTGATATGAGCTTGTCCATGTTGTGAACAAAAGTTAGTGGTATTAGGTGTTGTAAGTTTTTATCGGTGGAGTGTGGCATTTATGTTGCATTTTGTTGAATAGAGTTGGTATTTGATACTCACATAAATGTTTGAAATAATGACATAGGTGTTGCTCGTGGTGTTGCTCAATTGATGATCAAGTCATTGTGATACTTATATCATATCCATGTGGTCGTGAGCAATGTGTTTATGAAGTTGCTTGGTTAAACGATGATCAACCCCAAAGTGGTTGATGGTGAAGCTAATCTACTTGCATGAAATAGCATTGTAGTAGCTTTGATTGGATTCTCAATGATGATCCATTATGCTAAGCTTAAGTTAGTATTTATTTCCTTGAGTTTGTCTATTGTAGTGTTGAGAAAAGGTTATAGCATTCACTTGCTATGGCTTGTCAGTTGATCTGTTAGCATTTAGAGTAAATTGTTGGATGGAGAAGGTGTGTAATTGAGATATTAACATTACTAGCACTTATGTTAGTGGAAGTGGCATTATTTTTTCGAATGATGAAGAATTTTTCCTTAGAGCTTGATTTTTCATGTCATTTTTTTTGTTAGTGTTTTTGTTTCACATTGGATCTTGAAGGTGGTTGAAGAAAAGTGTTAGTGCGACGTGGATATCCGAAGATATGGTTTTTGTGATCAAACTTTGGATGTTCATTTTGCATTTTGTGGATGTTGGTGTTTGATGTCGGATATATAGGCAAAGATATTCGATGCTTAGACATATTGTTGGTTATGAGAATTTGTGTAGAGGTGAACCTATATGAAGTTAGTAGGAAGAAGTTGGTTGAGTCTTGAAAGTTTGCATTCCTGGACTGAGAGTTATTCTTTCTCTAAGATGGAAAAATTTTCACAAATTTTCTTAAAAAATTTCCAATGGCTGATTTATTGATCACTTTGCTCAAAAACCATTCCATTTTCATAAACCAGTACAAACTAGTGAAGGGGTTAGAGTTGACTTTGGTTAGCCTAAACCTTAGTAGATAATTTGTATGATGCGGCCCGAAAGGGATGTTAACTTTTGGGAGTAAAGCAATTGAGTTGGATAAAGTCTAGAGTTGGTGTAGAAAAGTGGCTGTTCCGCTTTTCTAAGAAGGATGACCTTGTGCCTTTCTTCTGTAGCGTTATGCTTGGTAGTAGGTTGCACCTTGCATTTCGTTAAACTCTATAAGAGTAGTAAGCTCTCACTGATTTTGACTTAGTCTTAGTAGCCCTGTGCCTTGGCTGAGGATGATGATGTCCAACTTAGTTGTTTAATGTTAAGATGTTGGTACCTATACTATAACTTTGTCTATAAGGAGGTTGTGTACCAATATGAATCCATTTCATGGTCTTCACTTTAGTTTCGACTGAGTGTTGATCATGCATAGTTAGCCTTTTCAAGGCATGCTCAAAGCTATTGGCTAAACTTATTAGTGAGTTTACTACGGTTGAGTTGGATTCGAGTAGTCATTTAGTTCGTGCTTGTTTATAAACCTTTTTCTCGTGCCTGGGGTATTATGTTAATATTGGACAAGTATATAACTCGATGGCATAAGTTTAGTGTTTGGGTCTTATAAAGGAAAATTGAAGAGTGGTTGTTGGTTGCTTTATAATTAGTGAGTGTTTATAGACTTTGTTAAAGACTGTTGACACTTACTTTGCTCAATGAAGATTTATCGGTGATGGGCTTGCTTTACTGGGTGGTGTTGCAGAGGATCATATTGTGGTTTGCATGGTTTTTCTATGTTAGGATGTAGATTCCTTTGTCGATATAATTTGGTTTCATTTAGTCCGTGGTGTTGGATTTTATGGAGTCTTGGACATGGTGAATCATTCCTTGATGATATGTTATCTGTAGCTGAGTAATGTTGAAGAATTGGTCTCGGATACTGACTAAGGTATCTTTGACTTGGGTTAATTTGGTTGCTAAAGAGCTTTGAGTGGTGATTCACTCATGTTTTTTCTAGCTTTGTTATGGTGTTGATGGCATTAAAATGATGCTTTATCGTTGATATTGTTAATATTGAGATTTGAGTGAAATGAAATGTTTCTCCGAAAGATTTAATTCAAGTTTCGTCTCGATGAAGATAGTGTTGATGATTTGGCTATAACTTTGTGTTATTGGCATGTGTGCATTTGCTAGTTAGCAATTGTATTGACGTTCAAATGAACTGAGTGACAAGTTGAGTTAGTTGTGTTCTAGATGAAATTGCTTAGGAAGGGTTGAGCTTTAGCTTTTCCTTGAAAAGTGATTTAATCGTGAATTATGCTAACTTTACGAGAGGAAGAGTTAGTGATCAATATTGAAGATGTTGAATTTTTTATATTGATCATTGATGATTCTTTTTATACTTGTTATGAAGTGAGTTACGTCTTGCTATAGATGGATTCATAGAGGATCATTTGGTGATCACTTGTTGAGCATAACTTCGTTATATTTAACTTTTAGGTTGATGTAGATATGCTCTTCATTATCTTTGCATTATAAAATTTAACTTATGGATGTTGTAAGCTCCTGAGTTTGGACTTCCCAGGAGGTCACCCAGCCCAGTACTATTCAAACCCAAGGACGCTTAACCCCAAGTATCCCAAGACCCTTAACCGATTGGAAAAGGGGGTGCACTCTTATTCATGGGCCCTTTCCCTTTATATTTGAACCCCATGGACCCCACCACGCTTCTCTGCAAGTTCACGCCCTCGTGAATGGAAGTTGAGAGCCGTAGCTCTCTCGAGAGCCCCGCTCTCTTGACACCCTACCCCTCGGGTCGAGCCCAGCGGGAGCAAACTGGACCAGCCAGATGTCAATCAACATGTGGTGCGATTCCCTTAGCCAACCAACAGAGTCGGACTCGAGACCCCTCTGATACCAAATGTAAGCTCCTAAGTTTGGACTTCCCAGGAGGTCACCCAGCCCAGTACTATTCAAACCCAAGGACGCTTAACCCCAAGTATCCCAAGACCCTTAACCGATTGGAAAAGGGGGTGCACTCTTATTCATGGGCCCTTTCCCTTTATATTTGAACCCCATGGACCGTCTCTCGAGTCGTTCTCTTTGGTTGCTTACAGATGTGTTGAGGAGGATGTTATCGGTTATACCATGATTTCTTCTTTAGCATTGAAGTTAGTTTATGCAAGACTTGTGATCATTGTTAAGCAAGACTTAACTATGGGCTTCTTCAAGCTTCTAGTTCTTTGAGTTTTCATGCTTATTATTCTATTTGTTAGGAGTTGTTGGGAGGCATTTTGGCTCATTAGCTTCGATGCTGAAGTTGGCTTTTGCATCTATCAATCATTGGTGATAATTGACTACAATTTAAGATAGTTGATTATCCTTGTCAAAGTTTTGTTTGATTATTGTTAATCTAGAATGATTTGCCGTTCTTCGGGATGGTAAATTCTTTCTTTGACAATGATTATACATCTTTTCATTTATGGGATGATTGATGATCTTTCATGATAGTTAGTTATTTTCTTTGATGGCTTTTGGCTTTTCGCAATACTATATATTCTTTGTGATTTGCTTTAGATTGGTCTCTTGGGTTTCAGACATCAATAGAATGTTACTGACACTTGCTTAAGCAACTTAAGTTCCTTTGTATTGTTGACCGGAATCTATTCAAGATTAGCCAGTGCGATGGTTAGCATGAATGAGTGTTTATTTACTTTGTAATATTCATTCTATTCTGTTGACTATCATTACAATCGCTTTTGATAGATTGGATGTTATTTCCTTCGAGTGATATATGTGCGAGCATTTTGCTTGCCAATCAATGATACTTTATGTTCTTTGAGCTATCTTTTATAAGTTGTTTAGCATATTATCTACAATCTTTGGTAGTTAAGTTTTCACATCAAATGTTATTAATGGTATATTTGCTATTGAATTTTGTTGGATGGTGAATTCTATATTTTCCAAACATGTTGATCTTGGTGGTTCTTATACTATACTACTAGTTTATTAGATGATACCTTACTTGGAATACTTTTGTGTTCTAATATAAAATTTATTCACTGATAATTATGACTCTAAGGTATCATTGTCTGTGACTTTGATTATGTCCATCTATTGATCTTTGACTTTGGGCCAATATAGGTAGACTAGCTTCAACACTTTGTGTGCATGGTGAAATCTTTAGTCATGGGGTAGCTACTGTCGATTGGTCACATCACCCGCCTCTTTGTCGATGTTCCTTATTCCGTTAAGAAAGTGCGACCATGTAAACAACTCTAACTGCCTGTTTACAATAGTCTATCTAAACCTTACTAACAAGTTTGGTTTCTTTACTCATGAGGGTTTGGGCCTCTGACTTCTCTCTCTATGACCCTGTAGGTAGAGGCGTATCACACTTTTGTAAGCTGAGTGACACCCAGAGCAGCAAGGGTGGGTGACTCTGTTGGTCATTTCTTTATCGGCGATGGCCAGAAAGGTGTCTCAGCTGGTAGCGCATCCGTGTTAGACAAAGTGCCTCCTAACTCATTTAAGTTGGTGCATTTTTCACATAGTGTGAATACCGTGAACTTTTTTTGGAGTTGTTTCCTTGGTGGTATTCTAGACTTGAGTATGCATTGATGAGGACGTTGATCTTCCCTAAGGGGGGGAGAGTGTCGCAAATATGACTTTGGGTATCGAAAGTTATTTGTCGGCTAGTCTTTACGGACATTCTTTCCTTACTGCCACAATGGCAGGAGGTCGGTATTGCTAGACCCTTTATTAGTCCCTCTTGCTCAAATATTAATAAACTGGGCTTAGCATCTATATTTGGTCGGATGAGCATAAGGAAGGAATTCCTAAGTGTCTATTTAGCTGAGCATACTTGGCTCAGCTTGTTAGTTCTCTTTTGCTCTATTTTGCACTAGCTTAACAAGAACCCTCGCGTATTGAGACTACTCCCTCAATATCACTGGATGATAGTTTACTATGTCTGCCAAACACCCTTGCTATCATGCCCTTTGTGTTTGTCTCATTTCAATCCTAAATGCTATTTATGGAAAGTGTCCAGATTTGCTCATTTGGTATATCTATTGAATGTAGAGATTGTCCTGAACACAATGGTGTTCGTCCCGTGTCCAAATTCACAATCTAGGGACATTCCATATTTAGTAAGTTTAGAGCTTGTCCCAAAAACTAACTCCTGAAACTAAGGGAGGATTAGGGTGAAAGCCCAAAGCATGTGTTCCTCAAGGGGGGGATATAGGGGGTTCTAAATGTATGGTAAAGATAGTAGGTAAGTCAGGGATGGTTGACCAACCTAAAGCATAGTCTAGCTCCCATTTGTGTACTGTCCTTATTCTGCATCTGGCTTGGGTCTAAGCCTAAGCTCCACACCATGCTAGCTGGTGGAGTACTTATATCCTTGCATTAGGCTATCAGTATGCTGAAATAGCACCATACTCCATTTGGCTTCGTTTTGCGTGTTGGTCCTAGCATTGGGATGTTTGATGCTTTAGGATTATTCCAAGTCGTTCCATGCTCCTATCCCTTCGCTCCTTGGGCTATATGCTCGGGAGTCATTTTGTGTTCCAGTGCCATCACTCTTTGGCTCCATGCTAGGAGTTTGGTACCGTTTCTTCAGTCAGTGGCCAAAGGCTCTAAAACTTGGGTTCCACACCACTATCTTTTGGACATGTGGTATGTGACACGTGGCACAAAGAAGGTGTAGGTTCTACTTCATGGTTATTCTATGGTAAATCACCATAGGATAAAAAGTAAAAACCACGTGCACTACACTTGGTAAATATATTAAGCTATTATCTAGCAAGTATTGAGGGACTAAGCTTAATTTCATAGGTTCTCAACACTAGCAAGTATTGAGGGACTAAGCTTAATTTCATAGGTTCTCAACACTAGCAAGTGCAAACTAAGGAATAAGTTTTTTTCTAATTAGATTAAGTATGCTTGCATAATAGCACTTAGGAATTCCATCTTTATACTCTTTTGACCAAATGCACATATAAAGATCAGTTTTTCAACTAACTTGGATGGAAACTGATAAAAGGTTTAATAATATTGATCTCCTACAATCAAAGAAGAACATTTGAAAAGATTTGTTATCAAGTAACTTTCAATATCTATAATCATATTTGCAACAGTTTACTAAGCATTTTGACTTCCTTCTTAGGTCATTGCATTAAATAACATAGAATTACCACCTCCGTCGTTAGAGTATTTTCTTATTTCACAACAAAGACTTTATTTTGCTAAGTCTAATAGATATTTACTATTTAAGTACAAATTCTTAGTGGTAGAGACTTTTAAAGTAAAAGAAAGTGCACAAAAATAGGTCTCTAGGTCGAGACTTATCTAAATCCACTTCCTTTGACAATATTTGATTTTCCCATTAATTTATGACAGAATATAAAAATCCATCAAGGAGCTTAGACCAATTGACAATATTCCCTATTACCTATTTTGAGACATTTTGGTGCAAGTAATTTATAGTTAAGTGAAGTAAAAAAAATTATTATATAAAATTAGACAAAAGCTCAAACTTTAATTCTTGTTTTAAAAATATGGTAGTGAGACTAGAGAGTGGGTTTAGAATAAAAATTTATTTTCTTAAAATTTTTTAGTATTCTATAATTTCAAGAGACTCTATCTTTGAAGCAACCTATATGATTGCTAAGTTTTATTCTCCACCAACTATTATTTGGAGCTGAAGCTTCATAAATGACAAAGTCACAATTATCTTCAATAATAAGATATGTAAGAGAAATGCATTTCTGGCAATATTTGTTTATAGACCATAACACTTTTCTTGTGTCAGTATATATAACAAGATTTCCATCAATTTGCAAAATAAGCACACAATTGCCTTTATAAAAGAAAAAATTCTCAGATTGCCATAAAATATTTTTACCTGAGAAAACTACAAGTTGACAATTTGATTTCAAATATAATGTATTTCTACCATTAGATGATATTAAGAAGTTGCCTTTATATAAATAAAATTCTCGAAAACCGGCATTTAAAGTGGTTAAACTTGTATCACAATCTTGCCTAGAATGAATATCTTTATGAAGAAATGGAAGTGCCTTTGTATTTTGTAACTGAGGAGTCCACAAAAATTGAAGACTATACTCAATTATATATTTTGTTAATGTTATTTTACATTTATCTGCTCGTTGTGATAATAATAGTGATTTATATTCATCTATTGTATATTTTATTCCAGATTTTATTCTTGATCCAATCACTTGTTTATTTGTTGATTTACCAGATTTACATTTATCTCCTAAACATTCAATCCTTACAAAAACAGCACCTTTACTAATTTCAACCAATCTTGAATCTTTATAATTTGCTGGATAATTACCATAATGAGTTATATTTCTTGTTAAATTTAAAAAACCTTGATCAATTATGATTTGAATATCATGTTCACTAAGAACTTCTTTTTTCCCCCAGTCTATATTTACTCCATATACGACATTTATATAAGCAAACACTACTATACATATTTTTAAGATCATTAAATAGATTAGAAAACTTTTATATTAAATAAACAGTTATGAAATTGTAAATATAATATGTTAGCAGGATTTATACTATTTTATTATTAATTTTTTTTATTATTAAAAAACTTATATAAATATTATATTATAATAAATACCCAAATACTTTAAAATTTTCTTATGTATAATTTTAAAAGCTATAAATTCTATATTCTTCCAAATGTAAAAAAAATTTATATTTAAAAGTTCTTTTTATAATAATATGTTTTAAATTATATTCTAAAATATATAATTTTTAAATATTTATAGCTCTCTCTTTAAAACTATGTGAAAAGATTAATGAAAGAGCTTCTAATTTTCCCTTTGCAAAAATTTCACTAGTGCATATATTTATATACCATTTATGAGTGTATAGAATATAGAGATGGAAGATATGAGGTCAGATCCATGGCTATAATATTGTATACTAATATAAGAGTAATAAGATTTTGATAGGTATTTGATTGCTTTTGTATATAAGTTATGGTTTTTAGGTTAATCATATATATATATTTTAAACCCCCAATCTCAAAATAATGGAAAGTAGTTAGAGTTTTATAGTTAATAGGTTAGAAATAACATCAAGAAGAGGCACTAATGGATTTATAGGTGGTGCAACTTATTCTTAATTCTTTTGTACAAAGCACTTCAACCACTCTACATATACAATTTCTAAAGGATCAACTTATTGAATGTTATATTGAATTCTATAAACTTATAGTCTAAATTACTACAACACTCAATATAGTGCCTTCTATTGAGCAAAGATCCCCTTAGATAAACCATGTATCGTAAGATTAACTAATTTTAAATCATCTACTTTGTTCCTTGTATGTACCACCACTATTGTTTTACTTATATATAGCCCAAGTCTTAAAATGCTTATATAATATTGATCAAAGAGCTTAACATTAATAACTTGTGGCAATTGTAATAGTAAACTCAACTCTGTTAACAATATCAAATTATAACCAAATAAGAGTTTATATGGTGAAGCATCAATAGAACTCTGTACCCCCATGACATATATATACCAAAGAAATGGCAAATAACCATTTTAGTCCAAGTGCTAAAAATTCATATACTTTGCAATTATCCCTTTGAAAATGTAAATAAAATGTTCAACTAAACTATCCATCTGTTGATAATAAATATTTGTGAAAGTGTGATATATCTCTAACCAAGACATCAAGAAGTGAAATACCTCATCCATAAATATAAGACCATTATGTGAGAGAATTTGCTCTTGATAATAATACTGGAACACTATAGGAAGTATCTAATAACAATCATAAATGCACTAGCAAGAGCACTAATTTCCACCCACCGAATCAAATAGTCAAAAGTAATAATGATATATTCATTGTCAACAATTGATTGTGGAAAGAGCCTTATCATATCAAATGTCATTAGTCAAATAAACAAAAAATTATAATTGACTCTAATCATCCTTTTGTAGCATAAGGGTGAGTATTATAAACTTAACATCAAATAAAGCTATGTACATACTGGATAAATTATGTCGCATCTCTAGCTTCTCAGTTATATGGTAATGTTTTATAATCATAGTAAAAGTGGAAAAAATGTTAAATAAATATCAAAGGCACCACTAATCACAAATAGTAATTAGAATCAATCCCCACAAAATAAAGAATGTCATTCTCAAGCAATATTAAAAATGTAAATGTTAAAATAGCAAACCTTTAATAAGTGATACAATTTTCTCAAATCTATCACAAAGCTTTCAACTCTAAGGCTTAACCTTTTAAGCCTTATAAACGTGATCAAAAGAAGGTAAATTTAACTTTACACCTTATGGACATTGAACATTAAATACAGTGACTACTAATGATATAAGATTCTCATCCAGAAAATTCACTAATATTGGAACAATAACCTCATTAGGAACATAAGAAGAGAGCAAAAAATAGAGAGGAGCTCAAGATAGTGTATTAGCATTAGCCTTAGACTCATTAGGTGATAAACAACATTAAAGTTATATATCTAAAATTGTAAAGCCCACCAAACAATACAATAAACCAAGTTATTCTACTTTAATATTGAAGTGATTGCAACATAATTACCAATATTCAAGAACCATGTAAATATGCATGAAGCTTTTTAAAAAATTGCTAAACACTCATTTATTGTGGAATAGTTCACTTGTTAGTTGCAATGTATGGCTAATATATGCAAAAAGATGACATTGACTAAATTGTTGCACAAGGATGCTAACTTTAAATAAGTTTAGCATTCAAATTAGGATGGTTAAAGTGTTAAATTAACTTCCTATAGCTGATCCAACACTTTACAAATATCATAGATATGCTTTTCCTATATTCCCTTTTAATGGATCAAGATATCATCAATGAAATTAACAATCATCTTTGGCATATTATAAAGAATCTCATCCATCATTTAGTAAAAAATTGCTGGAACATTATTCAATTCGAACAGCATCACCAAGAACAAACAAAATAAGGTACAAAATTAATCTTAAGAATATCCTCCTCAACCATCACCATTTGTGTAGCACACTTAAATTTGGAGTTGAATTCCAAGCCCATTATGCTATGAATTGAGGGTCTAATATACACTTAATATCCCCTATAAGCACTACCTTTCTATATTTAACTCTTGCATGTAAAATGGTGTTAAACAATATTTATCATAATTTTGGCATATTGGTGGCCTAATGCAAGGAGGGTGCCTCACCACCTAGAGTAGTATAGAGCTTGGGCTTAGACATAAATTGGATGTAAAACAAGGAGCAATATAGCTTAATGGGACCCAAAGTAATGTTTTTTATAGTTAACCATACTTCAAATTACTATCCCTACCATACATTTTAAAACCCCCCATAGCCCTCTCACAATCCTCCCCTCCCCCCCCAACATTAATCTCTGAAAGAAGGTGGCATGTTTTTACAGTATTGTGGGCCTTAAACAATTTTGCAGCATGTGGGGCATTTCGGTAAATTTAAATAAAGAGCTAGTTTGAAGATTCATCTAATGTTTCATATAAGCAAGCTTTAAATATGTTTACACTCAGGATCATTTAAGTCTCAAAGATTAATGTTGAGAAGGCTAGTTTAGCCAATATTCTTACTTAAAAGTTGGTAAAGGTTGCAAGACAACATAGGAGTTACTAGTTCAGTAGAATGGCTATTCTATGGATGACGTTACATGGGAAATTAAAAATGATGTGAAGACATTGTTTACATAACATTCTTAAGGAAAAGGAGAATTAAATTCTATAGTCATATTGCTACATGATTTGAGCTATTTATTCTATTTTTATTCTCTTATTTTTATAACTATATTGTCATGCAAGAAAGCCATATTGATTTTATTTTTATGGCTGTCTATCATAATATTAGTGTTGTTATTTGCAGATCTTTTCATATTGTTTTAGACTCTCTTTATGTGAGGCTTGTTTATCTTTTAGAGGTTCCCATCCATAGCTGGTTCATGAGGGACACAAACTATGAGAATATTCTATGGCTGGTTAGGAAGGTGGCTTAAGGTTTGCTCTTTGTTAGTTTCAATTAAAGTCATGGTAAAATGCAAATGGGAGCATATTGTGGTCCTGGGATCCTATCACTCTAGAGTTTGCAAATGTAAATGCTCCAGCTTTATATTCTATATATGTGTGCAGTTTTATTTGAATAAATATAATTTTAAATAATTATTTATATAAAAATGTGTAGAACATGTTCTCAATATAAACTAGAACAGGGTGCTTGTGGAAGGACACCAGTTTTTTACTTGAGTGAATGATGTGAATTTGTAAGTGAATTTATGGGAGTACCATGGAAGTAATGGAGCCTCTAATGATTCTTTTGAGTAAACTTTTACTTTCAACATTGTTCATTAAACCATCCTTACATTTTCACATGTTAATGTTCCCTTCTTTGCTTCCTTTTGTGCTTCCTTGTTAGATCTGTAATATAAATAAAACTTTTAGTCCACAAAAACTAGCAATAAAAGCACTCACTTTTGCAATGGAAGCTTAGTTTTTCCCAAGTGGCTGAACATCCGCTCCGCCAAACTCTTCTGACTCTGCTGCTCAAGCCTCCTCATTCCTTTAGTGGAACTCAGCGAATGCTTGACTATGCATTCAACTTCTTTTGCATCCGAGAATGCCTTCAGACCTATACAACAAAATATAATGCACTTATTGCTGAGATACAAATTCACCAACCCGTACCTTCGACAACAATAACTTTCTGAAGATCAGAATTTCCAGAAAAGTATTGTGTCCATGCTCTTGTAGCCGCTGTGCACGGTTTGTCTTCACCTTCCAAGGCACCGTGTTTTTCCTCCCACAATGCAACTTCCTGGCATTCTGGGAAAACATTCTTTAACGCAGTTGCCATGGATCTACTCTTTGGAGTCATATCGAGAATCCTCTTCTTCACATCGCTCCCGCTGAGAACAGTGGTTCTTTTGCCATTTTCCACCTCAGCCGCGACATTTAAGATTAAAGTCACGTAAGGGAAACCAGGGGCTATCCCCGAAAACTCCGTAGAGCACTTAGCTGCTAGGACATTTATGTCCCCTAGGCTCTTCCTCAGTTTTACCTGGATTAAGATTAACACCATAGTGGACACTTTGAAGATATTCCCTCTGAACCCCACAAGAACTAAATCTGTTCCCAAAGTTCCCTCGTTCAAGATGATTCCAGTCCCTGCCTTTCCGAGTTCAAACAGATGCTCTGCCGGTAACCCTCCAATTGGAATATCTACTTTTCTGAACTGCAAGCATAAAAACTTAGCCTTGAAGATCCACCACTTGTTCAGAAGCTGTGACGACAGGGTCTTCCTGCAAAGGCTGCCACACAACTCCTCTAGAGTGAAGCAGTCAAACACATGCTTCTCTAGTCTGTCCACCGCAAGTAACAGCAGCAATTGTGCCACAAGCTCCCCTTTATATCCAATATCAATCCAGCCGCGTAGCAAGCTCTGCTCTAGTTCTTGCAAACAAATCTTCCACCCGGAGGTCGTTGGCATTGGCTTGGTCCGCAAAACAAGAGCTGCAGCCGCTGCAACCGTAGGCTCAAACATCCAATCTGTCCAAACACGATGCCGGTCATCTGATATGGACACCACACTAAGCAGGTGACTGGCTACCATGCGAGAGATTATGGTGGCCTGGGGGTTGATGTCCAGGCACACCCTGGAGCTAAGTACAGCCAACTTAGCTGCGGTGGAGACCTCTCCTTCTTGCAGCTTAGCACGCTTCCCAGTACCACCAAGGAGCTTATCCACTGCCATGGTTAGTACCCGATCCGCGTCGAGCTTCTCGTAAAGGGCTCTCCACAACGGCCTACCGTATGCAAACAAACGACCGGGTTCCTTGAGTTCAGCGACGGTAAGGCTGCTTGTTTGTGGTGGTGAGTGTGCCACAAACATACAGTATAGAGGATGAGGAACGGAAACCCCAAGCCCATACACACGGTCACTTGGGTGAGCTTCGGATGGCGGTGCAAAGTTGGTTCTTCTGCCATTGGTATCCATGAAGAGAAGACAAGCACCACCTGTGTTGGGAAGAACTCTGGCTGCTCTTCTCGCAGGGATGAATGCCTCAAAAGCCGTAGGATCCTGGCTTTGAGCAAACCATCTGGCTTCGTCCATCACAAACAAGACTTTAAGAATACCAGATTCAGGGTTTTGCAAGCCCTGGAGTTTCTTCATGATTCTAGTATCTCTTCCCAGCGTTGCTTTCTGTTCCCATTCACCCCAGACGTTGAAAGACTTCAATAGACCTGGCTCGAGTATGCTGGACAGCTTCTCCCGGACTCCTTTCCGATTCCTTATTTTCTCTTTTACTATGCTCCAGAAAGTGTCTCCAAGCATTACCTCTTGGAGGAATGCTTCCGGCTCCATCTTCATCTCCACGGCTGTGTCGATACACGATTCGAAGTAGTCCATGCAAAAGAGCATGAACCTGCTCTGCGACACAAGCAATGGCCCCGAGCTGAGCAAGGTGACAGCGCTGTCGTAGAAGAAATCGGCAATGGCGGACCTTGGAGGGTACGCGGAGCCGGAGGCCGAGGCGAAGGAGCAGTAAACCACAAACACACCCCTATTCGCGAGCTCACAGACAGTCCTCGACTTTCCCCAGCCACTCGACTGCACAAGAGTCACAACAGGAGCTACCCTGGCATGCCCATTACACCAGTCCTTAGACACTGCTTCAAGCTCAAAATGCAAGAGCCCTACATTATCTACACCGCATCTTCGATACTTAGTCTTGAATGCTTCCGCGAAAGGCTGGATAGTGTCCTGATCTACTGGCTCCTTCAGAAGCTCCCTGTTTATCTCCAAGAGCTCCCTATATATTTCTTCACGTTTCCTTTGCAGTTCGTCCCGCTTTGCCCTCTTTGGATTTTTGCTAAGCTCCTGCACATCCTTGCGTTTCATCCTTCTCTTCAAACGAAACCCTAAGTTGCAGATAGCCGAAATCTAGCGCCACCCTAAAAGCGGACAATCCATGATACTAAAAATTAAGGCGTGGATGTATCTAAAATGCGGCAGCGTTGTCCACTCTCGCAGGTGCTCGTGCAATGCCTGCTCGAGGCAAGCTTGCCGATCAGTGCTTACGTCCACTCGGGAGATTTCCACCAGGCCATCTATTTCTTCCACTGTCGGCTGCTCGAGGGAGTGATCCCGGATGCCGTGAGCTCCGTCGCGATGCTGGGAGCACTCTCTCTGAATGAATTAAGAACTGGCAGCTTGCGTCCAGATGGATCATGGACGATGAGCACGTATAGCAACCTTCGTAGCTGCTGGAAAGTCTTCGAAAGGATGGCCGAGAGGAACATTGTGTCTTGGACGGTGTTGATCTGGGGAGCTTGCCAAGGCAATGCCGTTGTTTTGAGCGATGCAGCTGGAAGGCGTGAGGCCCAACGAAATCACCTTTAGCTGCTCTTCTCTGGCAGTATATACCTTCGTGCTGCGGGAGTGGTGACTGTTGTTGCCAATACCTGCATTGGAATGCTTGCTTGGTGTGGTGATCTTGCCTGAGAAAGATGAAATCCCCTGGAACTTAATGATCAACGCTGCCTTTGTCCCGTCACAATTATCTTCAATAATAAGATACATAATAAAAATGCATCTCTCACAATATTTGCTTGTAAAATTAAGAAAATATTTTCAAATTTCCATAAAATGTTTTTACATACATGTTGGACAATTTGATTTCTATATTTCATTAGATAATAATTTTTAATTTATTTATTTATTACCATATAAATTCTTGTCAAAAGTTTACAAGACACTCCTTTAACTTAGAATTTTGAAGATCTGTTAGAATTGATAACACACTTCCGTGTTTATTATTTATATACAAGTGTATAGCCACTTAAAATTGCTATTAAAATAGAAAACAAACTTTGATGCTAAAATAGTTGTGTGAGGGCCAAATGTATGGTTATGATGCCGTATACTAATATTAGCATAGTGGACTGTCGGATTGGTTTCAATCCAGACCACTCGCTCCTATATATAAACTAGGGTTTTTGGGCTAATGGATATGCACATTTCTGTATTCCCTTTCCATATTCCATGCACTCACATTGGTGGAGGTGAGGGGCACCTTTGATTGTCCCTAGGGAGTGCTTGAATTTAGGATTTCGGTTTAGATCTAGCTTTTGCATCGTCTAGATCTAGCTTTTTCCATTTCCTTTCTTTTGTTCTTTCCTTTCAGGATTTTAGTTTAGATTTAACTTTTTGCATTGTTTAGATCTACCATTTCTTTCCAGCTTTTTTGTCATTTCTCTTCTTTTGCTCTTTCTTTTTAGTTCATCTTCATGGCTGATCCGCAATCTCCTTCTTTGACTCTAGAGTAGCAGTTGGTTCAATTGCTTGATGCTATGCGCTTGCAATTGAACAACCAAACTCAGTTGATGGCGGCGTTCACGGCACGTGGTACAACTCCTCCTGCTCTTGGTGCCAATCCTCGCATTCGGCCGGAGTTCTTTCGCGGGAATCCTAGGGATGATGTGTACCATTGGTTCGATCACTTTACAGTGATTGCCACATATCATTCTTGGGATGATGCTCGATGGTTGCGTGAGTTTCCCACGTGTCTCCAAGGGACGGCGTTGTAGTGGTACAATGGTTTGAGCGCAGCCACTCGTGGGGATTGGAGTGTTCTCCCAGACGTCTTCAAACGCGCCTTCGGACATGCCGATGATTGTGATGATGCTTTCCAACAATTGTATCGTCTTTGCCAAGGGCCATCTGAGTCGGTGATGCAATTTGGCGTTCGTTTCCGAAGTCTTTTGCTTCGTGCGGAGCCAAATATGTCGGAGCGGATCAAGCTAGGAATGTTATGGCCAGCACTTCGTCAAGATCTTGTCGGACTTGTGCATGCACTTGGTCCTGCCACCCTTGATGATGCTCTTCGCTTGGCACAACGTTATGAGACATCGCCTCTTCCACTTCTCGCAGCACGTCCTTCCGCTCCACTTCCTATGGGTGATGGTCCTGTTCCAATGGAGGTTGATGCTGCTGCTGCTCGAGTCAAGCAAGGACAAGCGCGAGGACGTGGCCGTGATGTTCACTACTGGGCATGTGATGAAGTTGGTCATACTTATCGGCGTTGCCGTCGTTTTCCGGATTGGCGACCTCCATTTCCCGGGTGGAGACCTTGGTGTCAGCAACGTCCCCTGGGTGCTGCTGCAGTGGAAAGTCTAGACACCGAGATGCATCCGGGAAATGAGGAGTCGCGCGAGTAACGGAGGGACCTTGCGCGAATAAATCAGTGACCCTTCCATCTTTCTTTCGGGAGTATCATCAAGGGGTTCACTCGGCACCAATTCATCCAGTGTTTACTTTCCAAGCTCGTTTTTATAACAAGAGGTCTCCTATTATTCTCTCCGTGTTGGTTGATACAGGTTCGAGTTTATCTTCTATTGCTCAACCTGTTACCACACGTTATCGTCTACACTTGCGTCGTGCGACAGAACCAGTTTTCATTCTGGTGCACGGCCGTGCACATGCATGTGCACGGGATGAGGTGGACCTAGTTGTGCGTGTGGGCGATCTCGAGCTTGAGTTGCAGTCGTTGCGGGTGGTGCCGAGTCAAGCTTTTGACCTCATTCTTGGTATGGATTGGTTGCAGCACAATCATGCCAAGTGTGACTTTGAGGCTTCTCCCTCTTGTCTCATACTTCCTTATATTTCATCCATTCCTCTCACTTCCATACCCCTTCATCCCTCTACTTTTACCTCTACTTCCATTACTTTTGTTCCCCCACTCTTTCCTTCTGTGTTTCCATCTTGTTCTGCTTTTCCCTTTTCCGATCCCTCCGACGCTCTTTGTGTTGCAGCAGTTGACCGGCTCATGAAGGAGTATTCTGATCTCTTTGAATTTGACCTATCGTCTGGGGCCAAGATTGCCACATATCATCCGATTCCAACCGGGGATGCTCGTCCAATCAAGGTTTCTGTTTGTCATCGGTCACCTAAGGAGATCAAGATTTTACGAGCAAACGTCAAGGAAATGCTGGAGAAGGGTGTTATTCG
Source organism: Selaginella moellendorffii (assembly GCF_000143415.4). Lineage (NCBI taxonomy): Eukaryota > Viridiplantae > Streptophyta > Lycopodiopsida > Selaginellales > Selaginellaceae > Selaginella > Selaginella moellendorffii. The sequence goes on from NW_003314336.1 coordinate 475,889, forward strand.
GAAGTCGCGGAGTCCTTGGGCATGCGAACCTCATCTTGTGACAAAGCCTGATGGGAGCATTCGTTTTTGCATCGACTATCGTCTGTTAAACGAAGTGACGATCCCAGATGTGTATCCTCTTCCTCACACTGCTGATCTCTTGGATCGTTTGGGGCGAAGTCGTTGGTTCACCAAGCTAGATCTTGCTTCTGGGTATTGGCAAGTACCGATGGCCGAAGAAGATATTCCTAAGACTGCTTTTCGTACACCATTTGGTTTGTACGAGTTCTTGGTGATGCCGTTTGGTTTGAACAATGCTCCAGCAACTTTCCAGCGGATGATGGACGAGGTTCTTTGCGATATGCCGGAGGTGATTGCTGATTTCATTGATGATGTCTTGATCCACTCGGAGGGGACGTGGGAGGAGCACGTTCGTGATGTTTGTAAAGTGTTGGATCGGTTATGCGATGTTGGTTTAAAGCTGAAGCGGTCAAAGTGCGTGTTTGGGTCCAAGGACACAACTTATCTTGGGTACCGTATTTCTCGTGAGGGTTTGCAAGTTGATCCTGACAAACTTGTGACTGTTCTAAAGTTCCCTACTCTGAAGTGTGTGAATGATGTGCAGTGCTTTTTGGGTAAGGTGCAGTATCTCGGTCATTTTGTAGATCATCTTTCCGATCGCACTACACCATTGCGAGCATTGCTGAAGTCATCAACGTCATCTTTCATCTGGTCTCCGGATTGTGAGCGGGTATTCGTGGATCTCAAAGAGCTATTGATGACTCCTCTGGTTTTGGCATATCCTGACTACACTCGACCTTTTATTTTGCGCGTGGATGCTTCTGACATTGGTCTTGGAGGTGTGTTGATGCAAGAGAGCTCAAGTGTGCCTGGTCAGCGCCATCCCATTGCATACATAAGCCGTACATTACAACCAGCGGAGATGAACTACTCCACGACGTAGAAGGAGTGTTTAGCAGCAGTCTGGGGTTTCGAGAAACTTCATGCATATCTACATGGTTCTCGGACGTTACTTGAAGGTGACCATGCTGCTGTTACTTCATTATTGAAGCGGAAGAACCTGGTTGGTCGTACGGCTCGATGGGCTTTGAAGCTTCAGATATATGATTTCGATGTTGTTCATCGCTCAGGGAGTTCTATGGCTGATGCTGATGCCCTTTCTCGAGCTCCTCTTCCTTCTCCACTCACTTCTCATGTTTCTGACGAACCTATTGTTCCAACGTTTGTGGATTTTCTAGATAAGGATTCTGTGCCGTCGGCGGTTGCTGTCCTTGACGTTCAGTGTCCACAGGGCGCAGAGCAAGATCTACCTTCCCTTGATGAGGTTCGCGAGGCTCAAAAGATTGAGCCGTGGATTCGAAGGCTTCGAGATGGGTTTGAGAATCCTGCATCACTTGCTAATGACTTGCCTTTCCGGCATTTACATTCTCAATATCGCTTTAAAGATGGCCTTCTTTATTTTGTGGGGACGGATCCTGATGATCATTTACGGTTGGTGGTGCCTTCGGTGTTTATTCCGCAGTTTCTCCATGCCTACCATGATTCTCCTGTTCTAGGTGGGCATATGGGACATTGTCGTGTCACCGAGAAGCTGCGCAGGTTTTTCTATTGGCTGGAGATGCGACATGATATTATCCGGTATGTGCATAGCTGCGTTTGGTGCCAAGCTCGTAATACTCCCCCTTGTGCTGCGGAAGGACGGTTGGAGTCAATTGCAGTTTCCCGTCCGTTTGAGTTGGTGGCGTTTGATCTTATGGGACCTTTTCCACGATCGACTGTTGGCAATGAGTATGTTATTATTGCTTCTGACTACTTGACTCGTTGGGTGGAAGTTGGTGCTCTTGCTAGCGCCTTTGCAACTGCTGTTGGATACTTCCTCCTCAATCGAGTGGTGTTCTAGCATTCTTGTTCAGAGCGGATTCTTTCGGATAATGGTTCTGCATTTATGGCTGAGGTATTTCATGTTTTGGCATCTCGGTTGGAGATACGCCACACTTTTACGAGTGCTTATCATCCACAATCAGACGGTTTGGTGGAACGGCTCGTTTGGACATTCAAAGGGATGATTGTACAGTATGTGAACTTTCAGCATTCGGATTGAGATGGTTATTTGCCGTCTCTTTGGTATGCCTATGTCACAGGGGTGCAGAGTTCTGTTGGTGCTTCACCATATAAACTTCTATATGGTCATGATCTAATATTACCAACAGAGTTGGTTTACCTTCGCGATTGCCACGAGCTCCTGATGCTAGGTCATGGGATTAGTATTTGACAAACATTCTTCCACTTGTCCGAGCAGAGTCTGCCAAACACTTAGGCCGCATACAAGTGGGACAACAACAGCAGTACAACTCCCATCATCGTCCACCTGCAGAGTACAAAGTGGATGATTTGGTGTTAGTCCATTTTCCCCATCTTACGGTACATGGTTTATCTAAGGGGCTCCTTGCGCAATGGAAAGGACCGTATTGGGTGTTGCGGCAAGTTGGACCGCAAGTTTATGAGGTTCGGCATGACGTTCAGCAGGCCAATCCTCCGGAGATTGTGCATGTGCAGCGGTTAAAACGCTTCATACAAAGGGATCAGGAGCAGTTAATACCATCTACAGATTCGCTGATGCCTCCTCCTGACGTTCCTCCAGATCCCGGCCCATCTACAAGAGAACCCTAACGGCCTTCCATTATTCCGAGAGGAGGGGATGATGTGAGGGCCAAGTGTATGGCTACGATGCCATATACTAATATTAGCGTAGTGGATTTTGGTAGCTGTCGAATTGGTTTCAATCCGGACCATTCTCCGGACCACTCGCTCCTGTATATAAGCTAGGGTTTTTGGGCTAATGGATATGCACATTTTTGTATTCCCTTTCCATATTCCATGCACTCACAGTTGAAGACATTATTTTTTTTTATAGTTGTTTAATTAAATTTAGGTTATACATACATATATATATACATATATATATATATATATATATATATATATATATATATATATATATATATATATATATATATATATATATATGTATTACCATACTAATTATAGTAGTATAGTATATAGACCGTCCATTTAATCTCAATTAGCATATTTATTTCTATATCTTCAACACTCATATTGGTGGAGATTAGAAGCATTGTAATTTGTCTTTAAAAGGCAGAATTTTAGCAATACTTTGTTTAGTGTTTAGGATTATAGTTTTATTTTTATTCCTTCATTCTTTTTTAGATCTAGATTTGTGTTAGTTTTTCTCAAGATCTAACTATTACATTCACTTTTTTTGCCATGCCACACCGTCATTGATAAGGAGTATATAAATTGAGGTTATTGATGTTATTTTTTTATATTGAGTTTTTAGTGTTGTAGGGCATGATTATATTAATATTGCACCCATCCTTAGTGTGTTGCCATCTTCAGCTTGTATAGAACGTGATTACATTGTATCTTTTGTTTTTGGTATTACTTTCATTGATGTAGAACATAATCATAACATTAATTGGAAAGTTATAAATTATGTAATTTAATTTTTAAAGAATGTTCAAGGATAAAGTTTATGGGAAGATGATATTTAGAAGCTCAAATGAAATTAAATTGTGATGAGAAGCTTAATTATTATGAAGATATATTTGAAAATGTGTTAAAGATAATACCAAAAACAAGAGACACAATGTAATCATGTTCTATACAAGTTGGAGACGGCAACATTTTTTAAAACTAGATTACATCATTTGTAACTTTCCAATTGATGTTATGATCATGTTTTACATTAATGGAAGATAATACCAAAAACAAAAGACACAATATAATCACGTTTTATACAAGCTGGAGATGGCAACACACCAAGGATTGGTGCAACATTAATATAATTATGCCCTATAACATTAAAAACTCAATATAACAAAACAACATCAATAACCTCAAATTATATGCTCCTTATCAATGACGGTGTGGCATGGCAAAAAAAGTGAATGTAATAGTGATTGAGAAATTTGATAGCTATAATTTTAGATCTTGAGAAAAAATAACATAAATCTAGATCTAAAAAAGAATGAAGGAATAAAAATAAAACTATAATCCTAAACACTAAACAAAGTACTGCCAAAATTCTGCCTTCTAAAGACAAATTACAATACTTCTAATCTCCATCAATATGAGTGTTGAAGATATAGAAATAACTATGCTAATTGAGGTTAAATGGATTATACTATTATAATTAGTATGGTAATACATGTATATATGTATAACCTAAATTTAATTAAGTTTTTGTAGTAGTTTATAATCATTTAATAAAATCTCCAAATTTCAAATGTTCCACCTAACTTATTATCATTATTATTTTATCTTCTAAAGGGGAGGATAGTGTAAGGTTTGTGGCTATATATATATATATATATATATATATATATATATATATATATCACTACTTAGATAATATACTAATTATAGTAGTATAATATATGTACCATCCATTTGAGACTAAATATAGCCCAGCCATATATATAAGCAGGGTTTATACCCTAATTATTATACCTATTTCCAAGCACTTACAAATAAATTTATTTATATATTTGCTTAAGGAAATTTCTAGGAATTTGGGTAAAATATACTTGAATATTCTAAAATATTCTACCATTTGATAATTGTTATTCATTTAGATTAATTTTATATTTATAATTTATAAACAAAAACTTCCTAGTATATTCTAGTTTATTATAATGAATAAGATTAGTACATTTTGAAGGAAGCATTCCAACAAAGGTATCAAACTGTGAAAGCTGAGCACTACGTGTGAGCTTGTGACTTGGGGTGTGTTCATGGTTTACTGCTGGCCTCTGGCTCCACATACCCTCCATTCCCGATTTCTTTTATGACAGCGCTGTCACCTTACTCTGCTCGGGGACATTGCTTGTGTTGCAAAGCAGGTTCATGCTCTTTTGCATGGACTGCTTCGAATCGCACAGCCGTGGAGATGAAGATGAAGTCGGAAGCATTCCTGGAGGAGCGGATGCTTGGAGCGACGGAAACACGACCGGGAAGCTCCTGTCGGTTCTCTTGCGCTTCCATGGAAAGGAATCCAACGTTTGGGACGAATGGGAAGAGAAGCTGCCACTCGCGGGAAGTAGAACGAGGATTCGCAACAAACTCAAGGACTTGCCAGAGTCTCCATCTGGGAAGCCCAAAGTTTTGCTTGTCATGACGAAGCCCGATGGTTTGCTCACGGCCAATATGAAGGAGCTTTCGACGCCGTCGTGCCTGCCACAAGAGCCACCAGGGTTCTGCCAGACAAAGGAGCTGTGGCTGCTATCTTCATCGACACCTGCAGTAGTATTATCAACAGCTTAGCTCCTGGTCCCGGCGACCGTGTCGGTGCAGAAGGAGCGCTCGTTGCACATCCTCTCTACTGCATGTTTGCGGCGCGCTCGCCACCGGAAACAGGCAGCCTTTCGCTCGATCAAGTCACAGATTCGGGTCGTCTCTTTGCATACGGCCGTCCGTTGTGGGCAGCAATGTACAAGGCTTGCGGAAGTCGGGTACAGGTCCTTGCTGTGGAGAAGCTCCTTGGTGGTACTGGAACATCTAATAAGTTTCATCACAATGGTACGATATCGACAGAGGCCAAGTTGGCCGTCGGTGTGCATCGACATTAACCCGCAGGTCAGCATTGTCTCTCGCATGGTTGCCAGCCATTTGCTTACCGTCGAGTCCATCTTGGGCCTGCGGCGTGTCTGGACGGATTGGGCCGTGGAGCCAGCAGTTGCAGCGGCTGCAGCTCTTGTTTTCCGGAAACAGCCGCCGAATGGAAGATTTGTTTGGAAGATTCATGACGGGCTCCAGAAAGGTTGGATCGATGCTGGTTGCAAAGGGGAGCTTGTGGCACGACTGCTGCTGTTACTTGCAGTGGACTTCACTCTAGAGGAGTTGTGTGGCAGCCTTTGCGGGAAGACGCTTCTTTGCATAGAGGATGTTTCTCAGCGGAAGCGTTGGGAAAAGGTGGCGAAAGCGAAGTTCTTGTGCTTGCAGTTTAAAAAGCTCGACATACCAAGTAGCAAATGTTTGCACTGGGAAAGGCGGGTGTTGGAATCATCTGCCCGAAGGGGGGAGTCGACATGATCTTATTGGGCTTCACGGGTGACGCTTTCAGCCTGCTGCAAGTCAGTCTTTGGGGGCAGTCATGTAGAATTTGCAAAGTGTTCTAGAGATTTTTTCGGGATAGCACCAGAGCTCCAGGTACCATACACGAGCTTGTTCCTGAATCTTGGGGGAGTGTCAGCTTCAGAAAGGGGAAAGCTGTCAACGAAGCATTGCTGAACACAAGGCCTGCAAATGCTTCTATGGCCTTGCCGTTGAAAGAAGTTTTTCCCACAATGATGAGGTGTTCGTCTGTGAGAGAAAAAGAAGGGAGAGTTATTCAAGCAAGTGCTTTAAGCTTCAAACGTTGTGGCTATCCAAGGCACGTGCATTTTAGACGCAAGAAAATTCTTTGCGTTCTACAAAGGGAATGAGGATTATTGCTTTGGAGTCGAGTCAATAGTGAAGAGTGCGTTAGTGCCGGAGCCCTAACAGAATAATACCCTAAATGATAGAATATGCTGATTGTGAAAAATGATCAAAATCTTATAGTATCTTCTGGCTGATCTTTCAAGGCATCAAAGATGACCTTCCTAAATATATGATCCGTTGGCAGGAATATAATTCCGACTTATCTTCAAAGATCATGGCTGCGAAGAAATCCGGCACCCTTCAGGAGATTCATACCGCATTGACTTTGGCAGCATGGAACAGATCAACACGAGAACTGGTTTCAAGCGGCCTGTCAAGATCGTAGTGACAGCCGAGATGGTCGGTAGCAGTGTGTCAGATGATGCTGTTTTGCTTCTGGACAAGCTTTTGGATGCGGATTTCATGCAGAGCATCGTGCCGGAGTTGCAAGACAGTTTCCAAGGATACAGAGTGTTACTCCGAATCCGTTTCTGCAGGCTGGTCCCAGGAGTAGCCATGGACGCTACCTCCAGTTCTGCAAGGCTCTCAGAGATCAAGGTGGCGGGCTTCGTAGACTTGATGTTTGCTGCCACGGGAGCCCCACGGAGAATCTTTCGTCCATTTTACAGTTTGGTCTGGATCCTGCGAAAACCAGGTACGGTGTGTTTTACTTTGCGACGGATCCATCTGTGTCTGTTTCATACTGCCGCGCCGCGCATGGGGTGAGATCAGTCACCATGATAATACTCTTGGAGATTCCCAAGTTTTTGAAGGATACTGGAGCAGTTGGTACATTGTCAGTCTCCCTGCCGGAGCTCCTGCTACCCATTGCAACTTGTGTTTCTGAATTCTAAACAATGGTTTCATGTCTCTAATTAGTTTTGTATTTTCATTCCATGGAGTGTTTGGTATAACTTTCACTCCAGCAAACCATGAGAAAGAACTCTCTTGGAAACACCCACTTCCTCTTCAAGGCCTTCTTTAGTAGCGATTCACTCCCATCTCCACCAAAAGTTCTTCCCCCTCGATCACTCCTCGCGAATCTCATGCGAGAATGCAGCTCCACCACGCGAGATCTCGCCACCGCCCGGATGATCCACTCGCGGATCGTCAGCTCCGGGCTGGATCGCGACCACCACCTTGGAAACCAGCTCGTCCAGATGTATCTCAAATGCGGCAGCCTCGCCGACGCTCGCAGGGTGCTCGACGCAATGCCGGCTCGAGGCAAGCTTGCCTGGACCGCGATCATCAGCGCTTACGTCCACTCCGGAGATTTCCACCAGGCCATCTATCTCTTCCACTGCCTGCTGCTTGAGGGAGTGATCCCGGACGCCGTGAGCTTCGTCGCGATGCTGGGGGCTCTCGCTCTAGATGAATCGCAGGAACTGGCAACTTGCGTCCACGGATGGATCGTCGAGAGTGGCCTGGAACAGGAGCTAATCGTTGCCAACGCGCTGATGAGCATGTATAGCAAGAGGCTGGATCTTCGAAGCTGCTGGAAAGTCTTCGAGAGGATGCCCGAAAGAAACGTTGTGTCCTGGACTGTGATGATCGCATCGTATGCCAGGTTGGGGGAGCTTGCCGAGGCAATGCGGTTGTTTCGATCGATGCAGCTGGAAGGTGTGAGGCCAAACGAGATCACCTTTAGCTCGACGCTAGTGCTCTTCTCTGGTAGTAAAGATCTTCGTGCTGCGAAGTTGATCCACGAGCAGATCGTCGGGTCCGGATTTGGAGCGGTGACTGTTGTTGCCAATGCCTGCGTTGGAATGCTTGCTCGGTGCGGTGATCTTGCTGCAGCGGCGAGAGTCTTCCACTCCATGGCTGAGAGAGATGAAATCTCTTGGAACGTGATGATCAACGCTGCTGCGGAGGAAGGAGAAGCTCCTCGAGTGGCGTCGCTGTTCATGGAGATGATGGCCGAAGGGAGGAGACCGGACAGAGCCACCTTTTTGTCGATCCTTAGCTCCATGGAGAAAAACCTTGTCGATCCTCCAGTTCCTCCGTTTTACCAGCTCGTCTTGAATTGCATTGCTGAGAGCGGCTACCAGTCGAGCCTCCAAGTCACGAATGCGCTCGTCAGCTTCTATGGAAAGTGTGGTGACGTTGAAGGAGCGAGAAGAGTGTTCCGCTCTATCAGCTCTCCGGATGTTATTTCCTGTACTGCTCTGATTGCGGCCTTCTCCCAGCGAGCTCAGTTCCAAGACGCTCTGGTAGTTTTCCGGAGATTGCTTCATTCTGGAGTTCGTGCCAACCAAGTAACGTTCCTGGAGCTGTTAAGTTCCTGTAGGAGCCTAAGCGACGGCCTTTGGATTCATTCCCAGATTGTGGCTTCTGGATTCCAGAGTGAGGTGGACGTTGCTGCTGCTTTGGTTGAGATGTACAGTGGTTGTGGCAACCTGAAGCAGGCGAAGCGGGCCTATAATGCTGTGGCAGTGAAGAACCTGGTGCTGTGTAACGTTTACATTGCGGCAAACGCTCAGAACGGCAATTCTGAGAGAGCACTGAAGCTCTTCTGGGAAATGCAGCAGGACGGTGGCTTCAAGCCCGATGGAATCACGTTGAATGCCGTGTTGTCTGCTTGTGCTCACGGTGGCCTGGTCAGTCAAGGTTGTCAGTACTTTGCAGGGATGAAATGTGACTACCAACTTACGTGCAATTCGCAGCATTACTCGTGTTTGATCGATCTGCTGGGCAGAGCTGGGCGTCTTGATATAGCCGAGAAAGTTACCACATCCATGCCGTTTCCACCCGACCAATCCGTTCGGATGGCGTTTCTTGGTGCTTGCAGAACTCACCACGACAAAGAACGAGGATCCGAGGCAGCCAGACGTGTTCTGCAGCTGGATCCCTTCGATCATTCTGCTTATGTGGCTCTCTCCCACCTCCATGCTGATCAAAGACTGTACATGTCTCGATCCTGAAAGTCTCATCACGAAACTTGCTCAGCCTGGTCGAGAAACTAATCTAAAACTCTCTGTATACTACCAGCCAAACCTGTGATTGACCAAGTTTCACCTACTTACAGCTGAACCCATGGCATATTGCAAGCCATATGACTACGATGACGAAAAGGACAATCGCAAGAACTATGAGCTTCATTTTCATATTCTGCAGCCACATCTTGCGCCTTAGCTGCCTGCCTTGCCGTTGGAAGTTGTCGGCCTGCAGTTTGCCATCGAAGGTAGCGTTACACTGATTTTCGTTCTTACGTTACAAAGCACTGTACCTGAAACCGTAGGTTTTCCGTCTTATCAACCAGAAGCTCGATTTTCTCCCCCCTCTCGAGCACCTGGAAAACCAAAGTTGAAGAACCGAATTTCTTTTAGAAACTCTATAGTGCACCTTTTCAATGTTATCCATCATGATCCCTTTCACTTCGGAAACCTGCTGTTTGATTCTGGCAATCTTGTTCATTTCTTCTGGATGATCTGCGCAGTATTCCATGTGTTCTTTGAGCTTGGGCCTAAAACACAAGGTACAGATTGAGCAAGCCATGTAAGAGTTCATGTTACCCAAATTCTCTGTCCAAACTGTGAGCAACGGCAGTCTCCGCTCTTCCTCCAACATATCTTCGCCTAAAGTCTTCCTTAACCCGTTCAAGAAACGCGAAAGGTACTTGTCTCCCATAGTCCTCGTCTGCTACAACCATATAAGCTGCAAAGGAAAAACCCATGAGCTAAAGAAGAATGGAGAAAATGCTACTTACTGAATCCCTCCTCAATCAAGTAATTGAAAGTATGACGATCGCAAGTATAGGTGAATCTGTTGTTGTTGGCGGGGAGCTTCTGGAGGCACTGGACAGCGATGGTGCTAAAATTTCCAGAGAATGCCGTGAACTCCGCCAGAACCACATTGCCTCTCGACACAAAACTGTAGATCAGCCCCGCCATGGCGAGAATCCCTGCTTATTCCGACCCGCGATACTCACAATTCACAACGCCGAATGTCGAGAACCCTGCTCGCCAGATCTCGCGCCGGCAGCCTAGGGTTTTATAGCCGCCTATACCTGGCGATCGAATGATCTAGCATTCCAACGCGTCGATCGATGAGGCGCTCGCCCGCCGCCGCTGCTTCGTCTCCCCTCCCCAGGAGATGAAAATGCTCGAAATATAGGGCAGTTGTAAGGCACAATTTAAACTTCGAGAATTTGGCGCCGAGAAATCTCGGCCGTCCACGTGGTAATAGCTTGCTAAACCTGATGTTTAGAGATAAACCCTGGTTTAGGGTTCTAGGCGAGGGAGAGGAGCAATGGTGAACAAGACGCAGCTCATGCTTGGCACCGCCGGCTGCGTCATCGCGATTGCTGGATTGGCGCTCACAAGAGTAAGAAATTTCTAGTCGATTTTAGCTGGTTCTAGTCGGGATTTTGCTGATCGCAGACGCCGCCTCCGCCGCCTCCTCCAAAGCCGACGCCAAATGCTGCTACTCCGGCGTGATATTTCGATCAGGTACGCTCGATTCTTCGCATCAATCTTCTCGCGCTTGTGTTGCTTGAATTTTTATATTCGTTTGAGGCTCCTTTTGTGCCTAGGCTTGGATTATTTTGCAAGTTAGCAAGAGATTCTTCTTTTTTCCCCTCTTTTCATAGCTTAGTGGTGTTTGAGTTTTGTTTGTGATGGAGCGATTAGTTTTTGCCTTGTAAGTGTTTTCTTCTTTTTCTTTTTCCTGGGCTTGTACTCTCAGGTGTGTATTTTATGGATTCGTGTAGGTTGTGCTGTTTTTTATGTGTCTTGCTTCAGGTAGATGCTTGATTTGCAAGTTAGCGAGAGATCCTTTTTTCCCCTCTTTTCTTAGCTCGTTTGATTTTTGTTCGTGATGGATCGTGATGGAGTTACTAGTTCTTGCCTTGCCTGCACAGATATGCCTCTCGTTTGGTAAGTTTTTTTTTTTTATATATTTCTGGGTTTGTACACTCAGGTGTGTATGGTATTCATGGATTCGTGTGGTTTGTTCCGCTCGTAGTTGGATAGGTAGCGTCAGATCTTACTCTCAGGCCGCTCATGAGCTCGTTGGCTTTAAGAAAACCGACTTGAAGCTTCTGAGGTTGTTGAAATGCATGGATTCCATGGCAGGCGTGAGTGAAAGCTGAGTGCTGCATTGCGTGTGCCCGTCCGTGTCCTAGAAACTTTGCTTGGCTTTGCTTCTTTGTGATCGATCGATCAGGTCCGGAGCTAGCTAGGCCGGGATGATGGTTTAGTGGTTTCAGTGGATTTGTTTGGAAGCCTCTCTGCGTCCTCTTCGTTACGATATCTCCCATTTATTTTTGTTATAGTCGTCTTTCCTCGTGACTTTAGAGAGACGTAGCCATCGCAGCTCTCGCTATCTCTTCTCTTTCAGTCTTTCTCGTTTCATACTGGGGTAGCGTTACCGTCGGGGTGTTGAGATGTATGGCCTCATGCTTGTTTGCTTTGACCCCTCAAACGAAAGTTTTGATAGTAACGTTGGTGCGAATTTTTAATCGCAGGAAATAAGAAAGAAACCATGAATCATCACCGTGAGCTGTGAGAGCTATAAACAAGTGAAGAAATGTTTGCTGGTCTTTGGATCAAACACCAAACCAGCAGGCAACGAATTTGACAATCATACTCGTATGGTTCCTTCACTCTTCCACCAGATTTTTCCCTCGAAGACCGCTTTTCCTTTTTTTTTTTTTTTTTGCAGCGATTCGTTAAATGAATCGGAGAGATTCTTTTCGAATATTTTCTTCTTTTTCTAAAGAAAAAGAAAAAGAGGAAATTTGGTACTGCTGCTAGGAGACAAAGGCTCTCCAGATGATTGGGGATTAAAATTTGTGTGGTGCCGACACGGGGTAAATGTAAACATTGCGAAGAACACGAGTTTAATCCGTGAAAAGGAGTTCTCCAGACTGGGAGTTAACAGAGGAGCGAGGAAAATTTGGCATTGTGGGGGTAAACACTGGACAGCCCAGCGACGAAATTTTGTAAGGAGTAGCAGCGAAAGCGATTGCTGCTACAGCGCTGTTCTTCCTCCTTTTCACTCTCTTTTTCTCGCTAATCCACCAACCGGGAGGAATCGATCGATCGATAGCGTAAAATTTGGCTGGTGTCTCGTCTCATTCAATGCAAAGACTGCCAAATTGCGAGAAAGAATGCGAGCGAGCGCAAAGCCCCTTTCGTGTTTCTCCCTTTCTCTCTCGCGCCGTGGCAAGCAGCATTCATAGATGGATTGATCGATGGGCGATCTATCCATCCAGGGTGATTGATTTGCTAGACCAACCAGGGCCAGCGTTTGCTTCACTCCAAAGATCGTAGGGAATTGCAAGCTCGGGGAAGAAAGAGAGAAGAATAAAAAAGGGCTCTGCCGAGAATCTGGCCGGGTGTCGCGAGAGAGCGCCAGGAAACCACAGAGCTGTAATGGGTCTGCGGGATTTCGCAGAGAGGCGAGCGCCCATCTCCCGGATTTTGGAGTGGAGGACAGCAATGGCACAACAGAGCTCCTTTGAGCTAGGAACAAAACAAAGCTATGAAGTGTTAGGGTTCTTCGTCACTGCTTCGATCGAGCTCCTCCAGCTAGATTTCCTAAGCTAGCGCGCAGCTAGAGGGGGATTCCTTGGCACTGGCACTGGCATTGTTGTAACAGGCGAAGGGATTCCATGATCGAGAGATTCTTTCACACGCGCCGGAGATTTTTTTCTTGCGCTCCGTGCCTGGGTTCTTGATCGTGGCGAGGCCACATTTCCATCGGCGGGGCCTTGCCAGGGAATTAGGGTCTTCGCGCTGCTAGATCTGGCGCTCCCGCGGACAATGTAGCTCCCGTTCGCCAAGATTCTCGACGACGAAAGAGGGCTTTGCTCAGTGCCAGGATGAGCGGCAAGGCGGGGAAGAAGAAGCCCGAGAAATTTCGCGAGAGGATCGAATTCAAGTTCGTCTTCCACGCCACTCGGGTATGATTGAGTGATTGGATCATCACTGGAGTGGAGATTTCTCTCGTCTTTGCTAGTTCTTGGGATTGGATTATTGGTGAGTGATTGGATGATTTCCTTCCTTCCAGGTACCGCATTCTGGATGGGAGAAGCTCTACGTGTCGCTGGAATCCATCGAAACTGGCAAGACGACTGCCAAGACTGCCAAATCCGTGGCGCAGAGTGGGGCTTGCCGATGGCCCGACGCCATCATCGAATCCACCAGGCTTGTTCACGAGACGCGCACGAATTCTTACGAGGCCAAGCTCTACAAGTTCGTCCTTGGAATGGTAAATTTCTTTCTCTTGCTCTCTTTTTCCTTCTTTTGTTGGCGTGCTTTGCTTCTTTTTTCTTCGTGAGTGTGAAGTTTCCGTGTTCGTCTTTATGGCGGCCTCTTTTCTTGCATGAATGCGTTCTATCTTTGTTAGATCATGATTGTGTTCGTGGTGGTAATTCTTGTCGTGATTTCTATGATCGTTTTCTTGGTGATGGATCAAAGTTTCTATGCTAGATCTGTATGATCTCTGCTTGTTCATTCTAATGCTTGCGGTGATCTTCTTTTTCCTTTTGTAGAGTCCTACACGGGTTCTAGGAGAGATCACGCTCAACTTAGCGGATTATGTCTCGGTCACTTCAGCAGCATCGTATGCTTTCCCACTCAAGAGCTGTTCCACAGGCACTGTTTTGCACGTAAGTTTCTTTCCGATTCTAATTAAAGTTTCCGCTCACGTCGTACCATTTCTTTTATTTGTTCGATTCTCACCCCACTTCTCACAGATCAAGCTTCAATGCCTCACGTCGGCAGACAGCCCGAGCACAAACAGGTACTACGCGCTCGCTAGCAAGATTTTTTCAATGAGAGATCACTGACTTTCTTTCACGTCAATGACAGTGGCGAAGTTGAGCAACCGAAGGAAGTTACAGCCGAACTAAACGACCAACTCTCGGAAGATGAGGATGATTCCAGTGTTAGCTCGTCAACGAATCTCCCTCCTCCCACGCCAAGTAGAGTGAGTAGAACTTCCACCCAGAAAAAAAGGTTGATATGAATTATTTTTTTCTCTCTCTTACAGGACAAGGTCCTTTCGAGGTATAACTCCGACTCTTCGGATGTCTCAACTCCGGTGGCAAATGGAAGCGGCAAGAACTTTTACAACTCCCCGGAAGTGCCGTCCCCGGCAAGCACGGCAAACACCGGCAGCTTTAACTCGAGGCTGGAGCGAACTGGAAGACTTAGAGCAAGCACTGAGTCGATCAAGTCGCTTGCTACTCCTTTAAAACCGGCGGCGAGGACGAGTTTGCCATCCGCAACAGTAGCGCGGCTCTCTGGAGATAACAAAGCTCCTGGCAATGTCGATGAAGGGGTGTCAAAGTTGGAAGAAGAGCTAGAGAAGCTCAAGCAGCAACTTCTCGATCAAGAAAGCCGTGCATCCGCGAGAGAGGAGGAATTCACTGTTCTCACGGGTGAAAGGGATGGTTTGAGAGAGGAGGTAAGCTCCCTGAAGCGCCAACTTGACGAAAGTATAGCTACAAGAGAAGAGAAGAGCTCGGCTCTCGACAGCTTACAAGAAGACATGCAGCGATTCAGAGTAGAAAAGCAGGGCCTGGACGAGCAGCAAGCCAGCTTGAAGCTCGAACTTGAAGACTGCAAGCATATCATCAAAGAGCTCCAGCAAGTTTTGGCGTACGAGAAGGAATCCAAGGAAAATCTCGACACACGGCTGGAGAAGATCCAGGAAGAGAAGGAGAAGCTCTCGTCGACGGTGAGAGAGCTGGAAGAGACGCTGGCAGACGAGAGGAAGAAGATGGAAGACATGTCCGTGAAGAACATAGAGCTCCAAAACTCTTTGGTCGATCAGGAGCAGACGATGGGAGAGGTGGAGCGAGTTCTCTCACAGAAAGTTCAAGACAGAGAGGAAGAGCTGAACTCGTTGCAACAAAAGTTGGCGAGCCTGGAGGCGATTCAAGCAGCCAGCAATCTCATCGATCCAAACGAGCTCGCAGGCCTCAAGAAAGAAGTGGAGGAGCTCGAGTTGGATATCAAAGAGCTGACGGACGAGAACATGGACTTGATCTTCAAGCTCAACATCGCCAACAAGGAGCTCTCGCGATTTTCTGGAGAGTCGGACTACCTTGGGATGACGGACATGGAGGAGAGGCTCGAGAAGTTCCGGAGAGAACACCAGAACACGAATGACAAGCTCGCACAGCTCGAGTCGTTGTGCAAGGAGTTTAAGTCCGCCAAGGCCGACCTGGAAGCCCGGCTCAAGAGCTCGCTCGAGGAGATCCAAGCTCTCAAGTCGGATCTCAAGGCGTCGAGAGCCATGCACGCCATGGATCGAGAGGCCTTCTCGGGCCGAGAGCTCCGGCTCAAGGAGCGAGCAGACGAGATGCACGAGAAGTACTCCATGACTTTCGGGCTGGTGGCGGATCTCCAGACCGAGCTCGAGACTGTGAAGAAGGAAAACTCCGAGAACCGCAAGAGGAAGGACGAAGTCGAGGCGGCTCTAAACAGCCTCGAGGTGGCCAAGACCGATCTAGCTTACAGGCTCGCGGACTTGGAGAGCGAGAACTTGAAGTCGCGATCTCTAGCTCGAAAGTATGAGTCGGATCTGGGGGAGAAGACGCAGCTCTTGAGATCCAAAGCTGCGAAGGTCAGTGATATGGAGTCGAAGATCGTGATGCTGGAGGCGTCCAACAGCGAGCTTGAGAGCAGGATCCAGGAGCTCCAGAGCCGGGAGATACTGAGCACTTCGCGCATCGTCGATCTGGAGCTCCAGCTTTCGTCGACCAAGAGGGAGCTCGAGGCTGTGGAGCTCAAGAAGCAGGAGCTGGAGACGAGAGTTGACGGCCTGGAGCTTGAAAGGTTCGAGCTTGGAAGGATGCTCCACACCGGACAGGACGACAACAAGTTCTTGAAGGAGAAGCTCGATGGGATACTGGGAGAGCTGGCGGAGTCGAATGCGCTGCTCGAGGTGGAGCTCTCAGCGAGGAGCACGTTGGAGAAGAGGGTGGCGGAGTTTGGAAGCGCAAAGGCGAGCCTGGAGAAGCACCTAAGCCACTTGGAGGACGAGAACTGGCAGCTGACGGAGAGGATTGCGGGGCTCGAGGCGCAGCTAAACTTCGTGACCGAGGAGAGAGAGACGTACCGGATGCAAAGCTTTGCGAGCGAGAACCGGGTGAAGGAGCTCGAGAAAGAGAGAAGCAAGCTACAGGAATCACAGGAGCAGACGAACAAGGAGTACGAGTTTAAGGTTCATGGCTTCGAGGTGGAGCTGGCTCAGGCGCTGGAAGAGAGGGACTCTCAAGTCCATGCACGTAAGGGGCTCGAGAATCAGCTTGAGGAGATGAGAGAACTGAAAGAGGCTCGTGAAGGAGAGGTCCGAGAGATGGAGGAGAAGCTGGCCACTGCGAGGAAGAGCTACGAGGAGTGTGTAGTGGCGAGAAAATCTGCTGAAGGCAAGGTGGTGGAAGTGGAAGCCGAGCTGGGGAGACTAAACGAGGAGCTTCGAAAGATGGCGAAGTCCAAGGCTGAGGCGGAAGAGAAGTCGAGGAGAATCGATGAGAGAGCACAGTTGGACAGGTCGGTTGCCGTGGAGCGGCTCCAAGCCGAGCTCCAGAGGTTGACGGATCAAATGGACGCTACATGCGACGAGAAGGAGCATCTGGCTTCGCAGGCCTTGATCGAGGCATCGGAGCTTCGTGCTGAGAAGCTTGAGTGGGAGGACGCCAGGACAGAGCTTGAGGAGAGGCTGGAAGTGGCGGAAGCACAGGCCGATTCCCTGAATAGAGAACACGAAGAAACTGTTAGAGAGGTTCTAAGCACGTCGAGGAAACGAGAAATGGAAGTTACCTCCGAGCTCGAGAAATCGGCTGCAAGGATTGCTCAGCTCGAGGCTAGTGCTCGGACTCTAGCAGCGGAGAAAGCAGCTCTCGAAAGTCAAATCCAGAAGTTGGAGCGAGAAAACTCGGAGCTACGGGCCAAGTATATCGAAATCTCCGACCAGCTCGAGCAGCACAGGGAAGCAGTAGCAGGCCTCCAGAGCGCCAAGTCCGAGCTAGAGACCAGCCTCCACACTCTCAGCCAAGAGAAGATCAGCCTTCTGGACGAGAAATCCTCTCTCGACGCCAAAGTTTCGGAGCTATCTGAGACGGTGTCCGAGATGGAGCAGCTCAGGCAGTCGAAAGCGGCGGTGGACGACCGTGTCTCGAGGCTCCAGGCGGAGCAGTCGGCCAGCCGGGCTCTGGAAGTGGAGCAGAGATGTGAGTCCATCAAACTTCGGCGTCAAAACAGCGAGATGAAGCAAAAGATGACCGAGCAAGACGCCGAAAGAGAAGAGCTGAGAAGACGGGTCGAGTGCCTGGAAGCTGATGTGAAGAAGCGGAGAGGTGGCGGAGACGAAAACGGTAAGATAGCACCTGGAAGTAATGGCGTCCTTGCAAGATCATTATCGAAGTGCAATGTTAAGGTTGGAACACGAGAAGGCCAGGAGCTTATCCTTCTTCGAGATAAGATCAAGTCCCTCGAGGTACCAATTTCTTTCCCTCTAAGTTTCCGATCTTTCGTCCAAGTTTCTCAGTTTCTAGTTGGTCCAGTTTTACTCAGTTTTCCAATGTCGTCCTCTATGTTCTCTTCTTTGGATGTCTGTCCTTTCGCGTCGTTCAAGCTCTATAACTGGATTGGAACAGGTGGAGCTGAAGCTAAAGGCTGCTGAATCCGAGAGCTTGAAACGAGAGGTTGCTGCAAGGCAAAAGGAAGTTAATTCCAACTCGATCAAGAAAACCGACGAACAGCAACAGCAACAACAAAAAGATGAGGTTGAGGCAAAACAAAAAACTCTCCAGTTTCTAATGGAAGTTTCATGCAGGAGGCCAACTTTCCAAGCTCGCAGGAGCTACTACAAAAGGAGCTCCAGAGAATGCAGCAGGCAAGTGGACATCAATTCTCTGGGCGAGAAAAACTTACTTTGCTATCGATCATTCCAGGTGAACGCTCAGCTCCAAGAGAAGCTCACTAGATTCAAAGAGAGCTCCAAGTGGGGAAGCACACTGGAGAGAGTAGCAAGCCTCGAGACAGAGCTCGCAGAAGCTCTGGAATCCAACACCATGTACAAAGAACAACTCCGCAGGTTAGAAGCTTTTCGAGAGTTGGTCGATTTTTACCCATTCATTGCAGCGCATTCGCGACACAGCAGAACGTCCATGCCGCGGCGCTCCAGAATCTGGGAGACGTCGATCATGTCGTGAGCAGCCTGCTGGGATACAAGCGCAAGAGTAGCGATCTGGAAACCGAGCTCGGCGAGATGCGCGAGAGGTACCTGAGCATGAGCCTCCGATTCGCGCAGGTGGAGGCGGAGCGCGAGGAGCTTGTGATGACGATCCGGAGCCTGAGGAACGCTGCGAAGAAATAAATCTCGCAGCGAAGAACCCTAAAAAAAAAAAGAAGAACCCTAAACACAGGGCGGGAAACGGAGATATTTAAGTTTTTGACGGTAAACGCGGAATATGCGGTCTGGGGGGTTGACCAAAATGATTGAGTCCCGCGACGGAACGGACACCCGTCGACGCCCGTCACGTCATGACCGCCACGGTGGCTCGGCGCTGGCTCGGCTACTGGCTCGGCGGTTGGTGTGGCGCCGAAGCCAGTGCCGGACCTAGGCCCAATGACCACACAGGCGAGAGGAGCATCTCTCCTCATTCAAGCAAGGGTTCGTTTCGTTGGTTTCGTCGTCTTCGCTGGGAGCGCGCGCTAGGGTTAGCTGGATTTCTTGCGGAGCGATCTAGATCTAGGCATGAATCGCGCTTCTTGTCCGGTGGATTCGCCTAGATCTGCCGGCGATTGATGCGCGGCGCGCGGGCTATGGCGCGGAGGACAAGAAATTCTCGACGGCTGCGCGGGCATTGCTAGCTCCAGCGGCCGCGTAGATTGGGCATGGGAGGAGCTGGAATCTTTGCCGCGTCGTCGCCGTCGTCGTCGCTGCGGCATGGATTACTGTGATGGGAGCGGCTGCAGCAAGGGGATGGAGATGGCCTACCGTGATCACGCAGGATCCGAGAATAGGGATCATCTCGCCAATGGTCTGCGCCTTTCCTTGCAGCATCCACAGAACGGGCGGCCCAAGAATGGGAAGAAGAATGGATTCCACGACCGACCTAAGCGCGCCAGGTTGAATGGCTACCATCACACTAGCACCAGCAGCAGTGGATTCGAGAATGGAGATCCTCTGGAAGACGAAGAACACGACGAGGAGCAAGAGCTTATTCCAGGTTTGACGGACGATCTAGCGCTGCTGTGCCTGGCGAGGCTGCCCAGATCAACGTACTGGCAGTACTTCACAGTTAGCCGCAAGTTCTACGACAAGCTCAAGCGTGGAGAGATTTACAAGGCCCGGCAGCAGCTGGGCATCGTGGAGCAGTGGATGTACATTCTCAGCGATGGCCACCAGCGAGTGTGGCGAGCTTTCAATCCCCGGGAGAGGACATGGCGGCAGCTCCAGTCCATCCCGTCCGACTACGCATTCGAGGTGAGCGACAAGGAGACTCTCACGGCCGGAACACAGCTGCTGGTGCGAGGCATGGAGATCAAAGGCTACGTGGTGTGGATTTACGACCTGGTCCAGGACAAGTGGATCAAAGGCCCGGATATGATCCAGTCGAGGAGCTTATACGCGTCGGCGAGCTGTGGAAACTATGGTTTCGTGGCTGGCGGGACGAGCATGGTTGGAACCGACAACCTCAAGAGCGCCGAGAGATACAACTCGGTGGCCGGGACTTGGGAGCCACTCCCGGATCTTAACAGGTGCCGGAGGCTTTGCTCGGGTTTCTACATGGATGGGAAGTTCTACGTGATCGGTGGCAAGGATGGACAGGATCAGCTGACTTGCGGAGAGGAATACGATCCGGCTACCGGGACGTGGAGATTGATCCCAAACATGTACTTTGGGACGAGCGAGCAGTCCCAGACGGCGCCGCCGCTGGTGGCGGTGGTGGACAACCAGCTCTACGCGCTGGACACGGCGCTCAACGAGCTCAAGGTGTATAACAAGATGAGAAACGACTGGAGAACGCTGGGAGAGGTTCCGGTGAGAGCGGACTTTAACTCCGGGTGGGGGATAGCGTTCAAGGCCATGGAGGGCGAGCTGTACGTGATTGGTGGTCAGGACGCTCCTGATCGGATCGAGATCTGGGCCTGGAGACCAGCTCGAGGTGGTGGTGCTCAAACATCACAGGAGGAACAGGAGGAGCGACCAGTGTGGCGATACGTGACCATGCTGGGGACTTTCATATACAACTGTGCGGTGATGGCTGCGTAGAGAAGAGGAAGATTAAGCCAGCAGCTGGAGCAAACGCAAGGATTTGAATGGATCAATGAAGCAGCAACAAGCAAGCAAGCAAGCATCGATCAGCAGCAGCAGCAGCAGCAGCAGCAGCAGCGAAACTTGGAAGAAGAGAAGAAGAGATTTGGAGCATGAGAGGAGTAAAAGTCCGGTGGTGGTGGTGGGGATTGTTTCAAGAGCTTTTAGCTATTCTCCTAGCTAGAACAGACAGGGCGTAGGGAAATCAAAGGCCTCCTCTTTGTTGTACTAGCTAGTCTCTCCTTCCTCTAGGCACAGTATTTATTTCATCCTCCCTTTGGAGCAATGATAAGGAGTCAGAGTGGATTCGAACCCGTGAACGCACCCCCGCTCTGCCTGGGAACGGGATTCGAACGCACGACCAGAACTTTCTATAATCATCATTAAGATTTTTAAAACACCATGGTTAGTAAAGAAAATTAATCTTATGGTTCTGTTATAAATCATGGAATGTAAATTTCTTTAAAAGCATGATTAGATCCTTTTGTTGTGTTGGCAATAAAGCGGCAATAACGTTTGTAAATTGATTATGAATTTGGCAAAAAGTAAAATGTATTACATCAAATAAATATTGTTAAGTTTATTTCTTGTAGCAGTTAAAAATTAGTTTTTATTTTGTGTAATAATAATTTCTTTAAATAAAAATTACACTGACTTTTTTCTGTGAGGTTCCATCGCTCGGAGCCTCTTTCACCTACAAAAGAGGGCAGCGAGAACACGTATTGGACAAAATTATACGCTTCGCTGCCCTCACTCAAACTGACTCTTTTCACGCTGCTGCTCTCTCACTCGGGAGCCGGAGCTGCTGCTAAATTTCTAAAAGCCCAAAGGCTCAAAGAGTGGAAAAAGAAAAAAGAACCAAAGCAAAGGAAAAAAAAATGGAAGAAAGATGGAGATGGCGAGGGAGAAGAGGACTCAAGTTTACAAGGAAGCGCAATGAAAGCGAAGAAGAAGAAGAAAGCTCAAAAGAAATGAATGAATATGGAGGAAGACCGATGATGGATGGGAGTCTAAGGATCAAGCTTGTTACCTCTCGAGCGAGCGTTACACCATGTAGCGATTGATCGTCGCCTGAGCCCACTCCGCGGTCTCCTTGAGCCGGTGATCATCCGACGACAAGCACTCGTCCAGGAAATCCTTGTAGAAGGCCGAGTTTCGGAAGAACTGTGCGCTGGTGCCTGCTAAACAGTCGGCCATATCGCCCATCACTCCCACCGCAGCTTTAAGAACCACATCATCTCTGCACAAGAACAAAAGTTAGCTTCGGTTCATCATCCTGGGAAAAGAGAAGAAAAAGAAAACAAGCAAACGTACCTCTCCTTGTCTTGGTACACACTCTCGATGAACTGCAATATGCCAGCTACGTAAGGCATCATCGCCTCCGGCTTGGTGCCTTTGAATGCCTGGAAAATCCCCGAGTACGCCTCCAGTATCCCTGTTCTCAGCTGGTTGTTGTAGTCGAGCATCTCATCGTCTCCGGCCGCTTGCATGACCGAGAGCTCCGCAGCGCTCTGGAGCATCGGCATCGCGTAGCTCAGGTACTTCTCAAAGTTCTCCCCGATGGCCAACGCAATGTCTCCAAAGCACGAGAAGATTGGCGGCTTGACGGAGCGGTGGAGCTGGTTGCTTCCCAGGTCCTTGAGCAGCTGCGTCATTATCCCGTCGCAAAAAGGGAGAACTTTGTCCTCGAGAGCTCGGCATATATCACCCACGACCCCGACCGTCACGGCGCACACCTGGTACTCCTCAAAGTTTTGGAGTCCCATCTCCAAGTATCTGTAAAACTCCTGCATGTACTTCCCGAACTCCACTCCGATAGCATCCGCCAGTGCCCCGATGGCGAGCATCGCCTCCTCGTGAACCGTCGCACTCCTACACGCGAAGACTCTCAAGAACAGCCCCATCATCTGGTCCGCAAACTGTACCATCGCGTACTTGGTCGGCTCGCTGGAGCTCAGCCTCTGGATGAGCACTTGCAAAACCCCGCAAAGCAGGGCTTGGAGCTCGCTCTGCTTCTCACGATCGTCCACCGAGAGTACCTGCATTTGGAGTGTCTGCCCGAGCTTCTCCATGATCACCGGAACCAGCTGACCCACGACCGCGACAGTGTCATCGGACGAGCACTTCACCACGTCGTTGAGAGTCTCGTATGCCGCGATTCTCAGCCTCGTCTCCGCCGCATCCTCTCGGTCGGCAGCCGCCAGAAGCGCCTGAACGATGTTCTGGAAGAAAGGTGACAGAGGATTGCTGCCACCGGTGCTCGTCAAGGAATCGTCGTAGCCGACAGCCACCGCATGGATCGCCCCGCAAACTTTCTCGGCAACATTCGGTGCGTCTTTGATACTCTCGAGCAGCACTGACAGGATCAACGGGAGGTTGGCCTGGTTCACCACCGACGTATCCACACTGGGACCGTGAAGAAACTCGAAGATCCGGCTCAACGTCCACGCGGTGGTGTCTTTGACGTGGCTGTTCTCGTCTTTCATGGCGTTGAGCATGAATGGTAGAGCGCTGGTGACGAGCGGCGCGAGCTTGTCCGGTCCGGGTCCCTCGAGAATGGATCCAAACGCGTAAGTCGCCGCCTCTCGGCACCGCCAGTCGGGCTTCGAGATGTTCTCTTGCACGTAAGGCATGACGAGCGGAACGATATCATCCCCGACCGCTTTGGCCACCAGTCCCAAGCAAGTCCCTCCCGCCATAGCCAAGTTCCACACGTCCTCGTCCTGATCCTGCCCCTCCTCCTGCTTTGTCAGCGTCTCCAGCAGCATCGGGACGAGGTAAGGCAGAGCCTGCCTGATGAAATGGAAGTTGGACAGCTCCGAATCCCCGGTCGTCGAGAACTCGTCCAAGAGCTCGATCTCTATGTCGCAAATGGAGCTCCAAAACTCGAGAGCTTGCAGCACCACGGACTCCTCGTCCTCCTTGACAGCCTTGGAAGTGATCGCGAAAACATCCTTCATGTAAGGCGCCAGCTTCTCGTAGTACGTGGACGCGATCGAAACCAGGCACTCAAACGCGGCCTTGCGGACTCGAGAATCCGGTGACAAAGTTGCCTCGCAGACCACCCTCATGATATAGTCTCGCTCCACCGTGTTGTCGAAGTTGGTCTGCGCGAAGTCGAGCGCATTGTAGAGCGCGTTGGTGGCGGCCAGCCTCACCTCACTGCTCGCCTCGGAGGAGTTCATACCTTGCACGACCGCCGTGAGCACGGAGTTTACTTGATCCTGCGCGAGAACCTCGGAAGAAATGGCCTCACACACGTAGCCCAGAGTCTCCAGCGTCGCCTCCTTGAGATGGGCGGCATTGGCGACACCCATGGAGGACGTGACGTTGGCGAGGAGGCCTGGGATGAGCTCTGGCCACGCCTGGCGAGGGAGCTCTATCGCCGCCACCTTTGCAATCACTTGTGCCGCCGTGTGGCGCGCCTCCGCCACTGGCGCCGCCAGCGTCGCCACCAGCGCGGCCTTGATCTGTGCCCTGGCGGCGGAATCCAGCAGCAGCCAGCGGTCCCCTAGCTCCGCGCGCCGCCCGGCGTCCTTGGCGTCGAGGCTGTTCTTGAGGATCAACCCCGCGAGCTTGCGGCTCTCGGGCGGCTTGTCGTCGCTGGCGAGCTCGCCGCTGAGCGAGACGAGGAAGGCGGCGAGATTCTGGTCCTGGAACTGGCGGAGATTGTCCTCGGCGAGCTTGCGGACGCTGCCATCGGCGGATTGCGCGTTGAGGAGGACCTGGGTGACCTCCATGGCCATGGCCGCGGCCTCCAAATTTCTCTTGATCCCTCGCTCCTCTCCTCGGATTTTCTGCCCTGGATCAAAGAGTCCCCCGGGATCTCCCGCTAGCTAGCGTGTCACACCATTACCTTGCCTCCTCTCTACTGTCGCAATCCTCCTCCAGCGCCATCGCCATCGCCTTGGGTGAGCCCTTTTTGGGCCAGATCTAGCAGAATATCCCGCCGAAAAGGCATATTCTGCTTGCTCTGGAGATATTCTGCTACGCTCTATGACGGTATGTGCCTGGGCATCTTTTTGAAATCCAGGGAAGAATGGGAGCGCGGCCTTCTACGCGGTAATGTTCTACCGATCGATCGATCGCGATGGCGCGGGCGAGGATCTGAGTGATTCGCACTCGCGGATCGTTCGATCGGCCCGGGATTATGGCGGTAGCGTCGTCGCTCTCTCACGGAGGCCAGTATTTCCTGGGGAGGATCTTGATCGCAGCGCCAGCAGCGGCGTCATCGGTGAATGCGATCACGCTCTACCGCCACCAGCTCGTGAATTGCCGCAGATTGGTGGAAGGCCGATCGATCCACGCCGATCTTGTGAGGGACGGGCTAGACAGGGACGAGTTCTTGGCGAGCTATGTGATTCACATGTATCTCCGGCTTGGCAGCCTCTACGACGCGCGGCAGCTCCTCCGCCAGTTCGATCTCGACGACACCGGGCTATGGACAACGATGATCTCGGCATTTGCCCAGCGCGGGCAACACCGCGAGGCGCTCGATCTCTTCCATGCGATGCAGCAGTGCGGGGTTCTTCCCACCAGGATCACCTTCGCGGCGGCCGTAAATCTCTGCGTCGCGCTCGGAGACGCGATCCAGGGCCGGAGGATCTTCGATCGAGCCACAGAGCGAGGGTTTGGAGGCGACCTCGTCCTCGCCAATTCCCTCCTTAATCTCTACGCCACGGCCGGGGGATTCTTGCGCGAGGCCATGGATTTCTTTGCGGCGATGGAGTCCCAGGATGGAATTTCCTGGACGACGCTGATGAAGGCTTGCAATCGTGAGCGGCAGTGGAAGATCTCGCTGAGGCTCTTCTGGCAGATGCAACAGGATGGATCATCGCGGCCGGACAAGACGAGCTTCGTGGTTGCGATCTCGGCGTGTAGCGAAACGCGGGATCTAGAGCAGGGAAAATCCATCCACGCGAGCTTCGCCGGGGTCAACGAGATAGAGACCGATGTGGCCGTGGCGTCAACGCTCGTCAACATGTATAACAAGTGTGGAGATCTCCCCCAGGCCTGCCGGATCTTCGCGAGAATGCCCGAGAAGAGCTTGGTCACCTGGAACATCATGATCGCGGCCTACATCCACCATGGATTCCCGACCAAATCACTCCAGCTCCTCGATCAAATGCAGCTGGAAGGCATTCGCCCACAAAAGGTGCGCTTGTGTTCCTGATCTTCCGTGATGACTTTCTCGTTTGACCCAATTCCAGGTGACTTTCATCAACAGCCTCAATGGCTGCTCGATCTTGGGCAAGCTGCGACCAGGCAAAACCATCCATTCCTGCGCTGCCGAGCAACGATTGATCGATCGAGACGTAGTTCTCTCCACCGCGCTTATCACCATGTACAGCAAGTGTGGCAGCGTCGACGAGGCGAGAAAGATCTTCGATTCCATGGCTGGGGACGTTAAGAACACCATCTCCTGGAACGCGATGCTGGCGGGCTACGCCCAGAATTCCCGATCCAGCGACGCGATCCAGCTCTTCCGATCCATGGACCTGGAGGCGCAGTGTGATCCAAATTCCACCACCTTCGCGACGCTGCTGGATGCTTGCGGAGAGATCGCAAAGCTGCGAGAGGGAGAGGCCGCGCACGATCGAATCGTCGCCACTGGGCTCTCGATCAACCTCGTGCTGGGCACTGCGATCGTGAGGATGTATAGCAAGTGTGGCCGGATCGATCGAGCGCGCGAGCTCTTCGATCGGATCCGCGATGATCGAGGCAAGGAGGAGGATGTGGTGCTGTGGACGACGATGCTGGGGGGCTACTCCGATCGTGGCGATCACGCCGCGGCGCTGGAGCTCTTCCGGGAGATGAGGATCAAGCCCGACGCCATCGCGTTTGTGGCCGCGATTGACGCTTGCGCGAATGCCGGAAGCATTCGTGATGGCGAGGAGATCTTGGCTCGAATCCGCGGCTGTGGCTGCGAGAGCGACGATCGCGTGGGCACCGCGCTGTGCTACATGTTCGCCCAGTTTGGCCTCTTGGATCGCGCATCACAGATCTTCGATCGATTGGAGAGCAAGAGCGCGATCTCCTGGAACGCGATGCTGGGCGCGATGGCGGCGCAGGGGCTGGCTATCGAGGCGATGGAGCTCTTCCGGCGGATGCTGGGCGAGGGATCGCGGCCAGACGAGATCACATTCGCGGCGATGCTGGATTGCTTCGTGGGGCAGAGCTCGCTGGGCGAGGGGCGATTCGTACACGGCTTGATCGCCGAGAGTGGGAGAGATCGCGGTGTGTTCTTGGGCACCGCGCTCCTCAACATGTATGGGAAATGCGGCAGCCTCGCCGATTCCATCGCCATCTTCGCCAATCTCTCGCATCGCAACACGATCTCTTGGAACGCGCTCATCGCCGCGCACGCGAGCAATGGCCGATTCCTCGAGAGCCTGGATCTCTTCCAGGAGCTCCAGAACGAGGGATTCCTGGCCAACACGATCACGTTCCAGAGCGTGATCGCGGCGTGCGGCCATGCCGGGCTCGCCGATCGGGGCTGCGATTACATGGTGCTCATGATCGAGGACCACGGGATTGTGCCGCTGCCGGAGCACTACGGGTGTATGATCGATCTGCTGGGCCGCGCGGGTTGGCTGGGCGAGGCCGAGGATCTGGTGCTGCGAACGCCCCAAGAGGAGAGGGCTTTCAATGGAATGGCGCTGCTCAGTTCGTGTAGAACTCACGGCGATTTCGAGAGAGGGAGGCGCGTCGCGCAAATGCTGATGAAGATCGCGCCCGGCCGCACGGGCGCCTACGCATTGCTCTCTAACATCTACGCTGGAGCCCGCTAGCCCTAACCCTAATCCTCCCAATCCTTGGCGCCAATTTTTTAATTGCCCTAGTTTGGCGGGGTTAAAGGTAGAAACTTTTTCTATTCTAGACCTTTAAAAGGTCGGAGATACCTCTGATTAGGGTTTATTCTAGGGTTTAGATGGCGACGAGAAGCTCTCGAGCTCCAATTGGAGCCGCATTGGGGAAGAGCGCGGGATTGGGAGAGATCGTCGGCATTTCCAGGTCGGCCGTGCGTTTCTCGACGCGGCGCAGGCTCACTACTATCAGATCGGCTGTGTCGGAGCGTGTTGGCGCCGAGAGCAAGCGATCCGGCTCGCTTGAATCAGCATCCAGGGCGTTTACGGCCAAAGGCGATGGATTCCTCTACTGCGAGGATCGCAGGGTGCAAGACGTGATGGAATCGGTGCCCGAGAAGCGGCCATTCTATCTGTACAGTAAGCCCCAGCTTAGCCGGAATTTCTTGGCGTATCAGTCGGCATTGCAGGGCATTAGCTCCATCGTTGGCTATGCTATCAAGGCCAACAACAATGTGAAAATCCTCGAGCATTTCCGGAGCTTGGGCAGTGGTGCTGTGCTCGTCAGTGGAAATGAGCTTAGGCTTGCATTGCATGCTGGCTTTGATCCCACCAGGTAAAGTTTTTTATTTTCTTTTTCCTTCCAAGACATACTCGAGGAATAACTCTTTTTTTTTTTTCATCAGGTGCGTGTTTAATGGAAATGGAAAACTTCCCGAAGAGTTGGTGCTTGCTGCACAGAACGATGTGCTCGTCAACATTGATAGCGAGTTTGATCTCGCTCACATAGTCGAAGCTGGGAAGATTGCCAACAAGTGCGTCAGGGTTTTACTACGCATCAATCCTGACGTTGATCCACAAGTGAGTGGTGTTTCAATTTCATCTAGCGTGCTCGCGCTCAATGTTTCTTTCAGGTTCATCCTTATGTCGCGACAGGCAACAAAAACTCCAAGTTTGGCATTCGCAACGAGAAGCTCCAGTGGTTTTTGGATGAGATAAAACAGCATCCCAATGAGGTGAAGCTTGTTGGTGCGCACTGCCATTTAGGCTCGACCATCACGAAGGCAAGCATTTCTTTTTTTCTCTTTCTCTTACGTAAGTGCGTTCCACAGGTGAATATCTTCCGGGATGCTGCATTGCTCATGGTCCAGTACATGGATGAGATCAAGTCTCAAGGTTTTGATTTAAAGTATCTCAACATTGGAGGTGGTCTGGGCATCGATTATTATCATACCGGGGCCGTTCTGCCAACACCAAGGGATTTGGTTGACACGGTAACTGTTTCTAGCTTAGATCATTCCAGAGTATTGACTCAAAGATGCACCTTTAGGTTCGTGATCTGGTGGTTTCTAGAGGTCTGACTTTGATCATGGAACCTGGAAGATCGCTCGTTGCGAACGCGGCAGCGCTGGTTAACCGCGTGACGGGGGTCAAAACTAATGGCAACAAGAACTTCATTGTGATTGATGGTAGCATGTCTGAGTTGATTCGTCCCAGCTTATACGACGCGTACCAGGTAAGTGTCCAGCCATTCCATTTGCACTTCCTTTTTATTAACTCTTTATTTGACGCAGCACATTGAGCTCGTAGCTCCCGCTGGATCCGACGCTGAAGTGAAAACTTACGACGTTGTGGGGCCTGTCTGTGAGTCGGCCGATTTCCTGGGAAAGAATAGAGAGCTTCCAACTCCAAAGAGAGTAAGATGTTCATATAAGGTTTTCTTTCCGTGGTGATCTAAAACCTTGCGACAGGGCGATGGAATCGTTGTTCACGACGCCGGAGCGTACTGCATGAGTATGGCATCGACTTACAACTTGAAAATGCGGCCACCAGAGTACTGGGTATGTCCTCTTTGGTTTCTCCCTATCAGTGTGTGACAAAAAATGAAAATTGTAGATCGAAGACGACGGATCCATAACCAAGATCAGACACGCGGAAACATTTGATGATCACTTGCGGTACTTCGAAGGTCTGTGACCACCATCAGTCGCGGCTGCTGCTTCTTATTTTGCTGGAGAATTTTGGAGTGCTTTCTAGAAGGGTGGAAAAAACCTCGGTTCTTTGTAACCTCGTCGATGGAAAACCGTAAAACTTCTTCTTTTTCCTCTTTAAGGAAGCTCAGCCAAGCAGGAAAGTTTAGACTTCGCTCTTTGCGATCCTCGTGAAGAACTAGCTCCTGTTATCAGCAAGCGGCTTGATGAGCTCCAAGATCTGGACGACCTCAGTCATTGACGGCCTGTTAGCAGGCACCGGTGACGTGCAAACCAGCCCCAGCTTGATCAGCGTCATCACCTCCTCCTCGGGATACACCACCATTTTCGGGTCCACGCACAGCAGCGGCTTGCCATCGTCCGCCAGCGATCTCACAAAGTCACACAGGATCACTACATCGTTCTCGAGATACTCCACCGGCGGCTTCCCAGTGATGAGCTCGAGCAGCACGACCCCGAAGCCATAGACATCGCACTTCTCCGTCACCTTGAAGCTCTCGCAGCCACACTCCGGTGCCAGGTATCCCAGCGAGCTCTGGAGCTTGTTCATGACAACGAAGCGGTCCCTCGAGTGAAGCAGCTTGGCCAGGCCATAGTCGGACACCCGCGCGTTGAAGCCATCGTCCAGGAGAACGTTGCTCGACTTGAAGTTGTAGTGGATCACCCGCGGCCGACACTTGTGGTGGAGGTAGCAGAGGCCCTGCGCGGCTCCCAGCGCCACCTTGAAGCGGAGCTCCCACGGAAGAACAGATTGCTCGTGGAGTTTGGAGTGGAGGTTTCCGTTCGGGACGAAGTCGTAGATGAGCAGCTGCAGCTTTGGAGTGAAGTAGTACCCCTGGAAGTTGACAAGGTTCTCGTGCTGGATCTTCCCGAGGAACTGGACGCGCTTCTCAAACTCGTCCTGCGTTTCTACCATTCCTGGAACGCTCAGCTTCTTCACCGCCACTGTTCTTCCCGCGGCCAGCGTCGCCTTGTACACGGTTCCAAAGCCTCCTCGGCCGATCTCCGAGTTCTTGTTGAGCAGCGCCTGGGCGGTCGGGAGGAGATCCTCGTCGCGGCTGTCCGAGTCGTCCGTGAACATGACGAGCTTTCCAATGGCGAGATCTTCGCTGGGAGATGATCCAGGGAGGCTGTCCACGACGTAGAAGCTGGCTCGCGGCCTGGGATGGCTCCGAAGATTGAGGAGGCTGACGACGACGATGCCGAGAGCTATCACCGCGGCGGCCGAGATGGCGATGATGGCCGAGACGCTGAGAACGATCTTGCTCGAGGGTGGTGAACGGTGGTCTGAGGATGAGATGATCGGGTCTGGGGTGGTGGTGGCGTTTGGGTTGAGGACGATCGGTTTTGGGATTGCGGGGCAGGCGATGCTGAGCGAGGCACCGCAAAGATGAGCGTTTCCAGCGAAGGAGCTCGGATCTAGCAGTGGAAAAGCTCCATCGCTTGGAATGGGGCCGGCGAGAGAGTTGTGCGAGACGTTGAAGAGCGAGAGGTTTTGGAGCTGGGCGAAGCTTGTTGGGATCTGTCCGGTGAGATGGTTTGATGATAGATCCAAGCTCTGGAGGCTGCTCAGATCGGCGAGCTCGACGGGTATTCCTCCAGTTAAGTTGTTTTGCGAGAGATCCCTGCATGGACAAGAAACTTACGTGAAACTCTGTCTAGGTGGCAAACGCGAAGAACACTTACAGGTATCGCAGAGAGGAGCAGTTTCCAAGCTCCTCAGGAATGATTCCAACTAGAGCGTTGTCATCCAGCTTGAGAGTTTCCAGCGATGGAGAGCCGCCAAAGCTTCTGGGGATGTATCCTGTGAGGAAGTTACTGCCGAGGTCGAGGCTGCTCAGCTCGGACAGTCCAGCGACGAGTTCTTCCGGAATGTTGCCCGACAGCCCGTTTTGTCCCAGATTCAAGCTTCTCAAGTGCTGGCAGCCGGAAACCTGCGGTGGGATCTCGCCCTCGAGAGAGTTTCTCGACAAATCCAAGCTCTGGATGACTTTGCAAGCGCTGGACGAGTTTGACGACGAGAGAGCCGCGGGGAGGCCTCCAGAGAAGCTGTTCATGGCGAGAGCCAAGCTTTCCAGCTCCAGCTCGAAGATCTCGTCAGGGATGGCGCCGGAGAAGTTGTTGCTGCTCAAGTCGATGGTGGAGAGGTTGAAGCATCCGCCCAAGGTTGGCGGAAGAGCTCCTTGGAGATTGTTGTTGTGGAGGTAGAGCCTCCGCAGCGCCTTCATGGAGCCGATGGAAGATGGCAGCGTCCCTCCCAGATCGTTCTCCGCGAGGTTGAGCTCCTGGAGCTCCGGAAAGCCAGTGACGATCCACTCGGGCACGCCACCAGAGAAAGAGTTCCCAGGCAAGCGAAGAACTTCCAGCCGCGACAAGCTCTCGAGGAAGGACGGGATTTCTCCGGACAGGAGGTTATAGCTCAGATCCAAGCTCACCAGCATTTGACACTGGCCAAGCTCCGGAGGGATCTCCCCGCTCAACGAGTTGTGCGAGAGGTCGAGTGAGCTCAGCCGGGACAGCGATCCAACTCCGGCTGGGATGGAGCCCGAGAGCCGGTTCTCGGACGCTCCCAGAGCTTCCAAGCTCTCGCAGCTGGCGATGGAGTCCGGGAGATCGCCCTCGAGCTGGTTCCCGGAGAGAAACACGTACCTCAGGGACTTGGAACAATTGGCGAAGAGCTCGGGTGGCACGCTCCCGGAAAAAGAGTTCTGGGAGACGTCGAGGAGGGAGAGGAGCTCCAAACTGGCGAGGCTGGCTCCAGGGAGGGGACCCGAGAGAGCGTTGTGGCTCAAGCTCAGGTTTCGCAAGGATTTGAGCACGCGAATCTGCGGAGAGATGGATCCGGAGAGATTGTTCCTGGCGAGCGAGAGGACCTGGAGGTGGTCGAGCTTGAGGAGGCCCCGTCCCAGCGGTCCCGAGAGCTCGAGGCCATCGAGCGTGACTTGGGTGACTCTCCCGGATTGTGGGCTACACTGGATCCCGGTCCAGTTGCACGGGCTCGCCGAATCCTCGCTCCAGGAGGCCAGCGCTCGTCGTGGGTCGTGAAGATCCGCCTTGAAGACGATGAGTCCCAGCACATCATCGTTCCAGGGAAGAACAATATCGGAGCTCTCAACCGGTAAAGCCAGGGAAAGGAAGAACACCACCACCACCACCACCACCATATCCAGTCTTGCTTCCATCAATCTATCCTCTCTTTTCCGCTAGAGATCGTGTTCTTGGATCCCTGCGCGATGACCCATTAGCGAGAGAAGCTCTCGATCTCTCAATGCAACAGCGCCACCACCGCCATGGATCCAACGAGAAAGTGTGAAGAAAAAACACTAGAAATCTATGCTATCCACGACGAGAGAGCTTCCGATCCTCTCCTCCTCCTTTCAACTTCCAGGGCAGTCAACTCGCGACGAGAAAAAAAAGTTTAAAAAGGAAGTTTTGCGTGACCCCACAATGCAAAAACTCTCGCGGGAGGAAGCATGTAACCATGGCGAGATCCAAGATCAGTGGAAGGGATCATGGTGGAGCATTTAAAGAACTTTGGATGGATGGATTGATTGATAGATAGGGCTTTGGATGCCACTGCTCTCTCTCGATGGATCGATCTATTATCAGTGACAGTGTAGGTGGGGACCTCTTTAACCTGGTATGCGAGTGCTGGCTTGGCTATGGCGTGGCTGGCACCATCCACAAGTCTGGAAAAGCCTTAACGCCGCCACAAATGCACGACGAGAGACCCACCACCCGTCCTGAAAGCGAAAACTGCTAAACTCTTCTAAGCTGCGCTCAAAGCAAAGAAGCTGGAAAACCAAGCAAACGAACATGCTATGATCAAGCAAATAAGAGAAACACTTGGAAGGAATCTTTTAGAGCAGATCGAGGACAAACTTGCAAGCTTGGAAGTAAGATCGATTAGAGAACGAAAAGGATAGGATAGAAGAGAGAGAGAAAGATTTTAAAACCTCTGATCATTCCGGACAAAGCGTCTGGACAAAAGCAACACGCATTGACAGAATCTACTAACAATCGTCGAGAAAGCAGCGAGATTCTCTTCGCAGTACGCACCTCAAAACTCGAGATTCAAGGGGTAAATTGTTCCTTTTTCAACCTTATTGAAGCGGCAGGGGATTTTTAATCTTTTGTTCACAGATTTTCACAGTGACTCTTGTCCCCCGTGTCGCGTCTCGCCGCCAGCTTCACTGTTTTCTTTCCCGAGAGCACCGCTTCTCCTCAGACGAACCCCGTGACAAGTCTAGGAATTTACAGACGTAGAACATATGAGGAGAATATAAGTTCAAATAATTCTTTAGTAATTAATCTAATCTTTACGTTTAGAGCTCACGAGACATTTCGAGTTTTCGTGTGTTGTGGCAGTAAGAACCTCAACTCGTGATAACGCGTGATTACCTCGTTGGCAAGGCAAAGAGATTGAAACCTTCTATGCTTCTTTCTTTGGAGCTCGATCTCCTAATCGCCAATATATAGGTATCTTGGTCTGTTTACATGTGATCATGGTTCTAAGTGTAAAGATTGCTCTAGAGTGAAAAAAAAGGGGAGCATGTGATCTGGATCTCGTTTACTTGGGCAAAGTCATTTGCAACACTATCAAACTAGTGACAGATGCAATATGGCCTCCATCTCAATCTTACTCGCAACGTATGATGATTCAGGTTTAGCTTACCAAGTAAAAATATGGATGCAAACTTTGCATGCGCACACACAGATTGATTTATATATATATATATATGCAATGTGCTTCTTCCAGCCTTGCTGTTGTGCCCAACTCTCATTGCCCATGCAAACATCAATAAAAATTTCCCAGAAGCATGGCAACCGAACATGCTCCCCACCATTGTAGATATATTATATTATTTATTATTATCTATACTACTTTAGACTAGCTTGCAGGTTGGCAACAAGTACATAAATACAATTTTCACATAAATAAATTAAAAATAAGAAACAACTTCAACTTTCCAAACATTTATCATCAAATTTAAAGTTAGATATTTTCATTTTATTTTTATTTTTATTTAAAATTAAATGTTTTATATTTTATAAACACTAGATTAAATATCAACTATTAGAATAAACTAAAATATGCTAGAAAGTGTTTAGGAATTTTTATAAATTATAAATACATGATTAATTTAAATGAATAACAACCAAAATCCCAGAGTATCCAAGCATATTTTAAGTATAATACCATTATTAAGAAAACTAAATATTGCTGCATACAACACATTTTAAAATATATATAATATTTTCAAGTATATTTACAAATTAGGAGCTTTTGCTGAATATGGGCATCTGATGCAAGGGAGGACCAAATTTCTTCATGGATTCTCCATGACTGGTTTGTACAATCACCAAAGATTTCTTACAGTTAGAAGGAAGCAGAGTAGCTCTGGTCCTTGCCCTCGTAGATTTGATGTGCCTGGCAAATGCTGGCAGTGTGCTCCAGCAATCCATCTAGCATGGTGGTGCTTGAGGATAGGCAGCAGAAATGCCTGATGACGAGGGTGTTCTAGTCAGTCCTTGGCCACCATTTTAGTTCTCCGATTGAGGGGGTGTTGAACTTTATCCAAAAGTAAAATAAGGATTATAAACTGATTATGTTATGTTAGAATATGCTCAAACCACAAACTAAAATATTGCTTAATTTGCTTATCTTCTTTAGAAGTGGATATATTCTAAGTATATGCTCTCTAGATCCATATTTCTAAAAAACATTGCTACACATTATATGTAACAATGCTTGATTTTCTTAATAGTAGTGTTATTCTTATTTATTAATCTAATTGATTAAATAAATTTTATAATTATAAGCATGTTTGTAATTTATAAAAACAAGATTAATCTTATTGTATATCAACCATTAGATGATAGAATAAAAAAGAATATACTAGAAAGGGTTAAAAAAGCTTATAAATTATAAATATAAAATTAATCTAAATGAATAACACTTGCTTACATGAAAGTGTTGTCACAGCTGTAGCTCCCCTAAAAGTATGTTGTAGTACTGGTGGAAGTCACACATTCCAAGTCTGGATGCTGTTAATTACATTCTAGGGTGATGATTTTATTTTAAATGTTCTTGCTCCTTGTTCTCTCATTCTCTTCTTCAGTTGTCCCAGTGGTCTCATGCCTACAGCAAGACCCTCCAAAAACATGTATTAGTGACAAGTAGAAACGATTGTAATAGCATAACTGGCATTTTACTGACTAGCTTTGTTGTCAAGTTTCCATGTTTTTCTTGCACCCACAAAGAGACCCGGATAGTGACCACTGGCAATACCATTGCATCAATCTTCCCTTTTGTTATCAAAACAACATTACAAGAGCACTAAAGGTCGCGATTATGTGCTTTTGGAAAGTTTAATCTCCTTGAAAAAAGGTTTTTTTGGCAAATTCGCCACACATACTCTCCTAACCGCTCAGTCTTCGCTTGCGAAATTCCTCTCAGATCGCTGTGTCTTTGCTTGAGTTCCCGAAATTCCTCTGAGCTCCTCATAAATGTTGGCAAGTACATGTTATTAAAAGCACAAAACATAGAATATCTAAACAGTGAAACGACAGTGGTTGCCTCCTCCGTGAGAAGCCCCCTTGAGAACCCTAGTATCACAATCTCTGTAGATCTGTGACAACAAGGGAAATCCATTTCTCAAGAGGAGAAAACTAAGAAGTGTTTCTTACCTCGCCATGCCATCTTCTAAAGCACGGAGTTTGACAAGTTTGCCTATCCAAACTAGCGCAAGCTTTCAACGCAGCCACAAAGGTGAGAAAACGGATCGTTCCATGAATGGAAACAGCTCGACTCGAGAACCAAGCCCGTGCGCTCCGTATCCAAGCATCAAACTGTTCCATGACACAGTCGAAAAATCCAGTGCCCTGTCGAACACTCCGCGAGCGTGCACACTCGGCACGGGCTCGGCACACATGCGAATCACAACCGCTCGGATTTTCACCGACTCAAACTTGATCACGCGTTTCTTCTCAGTCGCATCATCCAGTACGCTATGCATCTTTCAGCGCTCTAGACTACCTTAAACCGCACGGAATCTACGATGTTTAAGCTAACCCAGCCTTTACTTTAGTGCATATATAAATAAGGTCAAGTCCTTTAGGGTCATACGAGCTATGGCGAGAGGAAGCAAGAGAAGTAGAGAAGACGATGGTATCATGGTGCTGACAAAGAAGCGTCGACTGAGAAGCGAGAGGGCTTGCAAGCTCACGGCCCAAGAGGTGAGGGATCAAAACTTGTACGGCGTGTGGGAGCACCACGACCTTCCGGACAACGTGTACCAGTGCCCAAGGTGCCAATCTTACAACACGCGGTTCGATTACTACAACAACGAGAAGAGTACTGGCAAGCGTGACCAGCCGCGCTACGTTTGTAGGTCGTGCAAGGGAAAATGGACACAAGGTGGCAAGGTAAGGGACGTATCGCTATCGCCCACCGGTGGAAATAAGAGAACTTTAAAGAGCCATGGGGGAGACAAGATCACTCCAGTCGTCCAGGAAGTAGGAGAACCATCTCAAGTTATGGGTGATTGTGTTGCGGGTTTTGATCAAACTACTTATTGGGAGCAAGGTCATGGTGTTGGTGATTGTGCCCAACCTTTATCTCACGAGGCTTTTGATCAAAACAGTTATTGGGAGCTTCTGCCAGGCTTGGGTCAAGGGCCTGTTGGTGATTGTGTGCAAGAAGAGTTTGCTCAAACTAGCGAGCTTGGCGATGGAGTGTTTGCTGATCAAGTTAGTCAGGAGTTTGTTGGTGGGGTTCAAGGTGGAGATGTGCAAACCAATTGCTGGGGGCAACCTCAAGAATTCAATGATGTGTTTCTTGATATTGAGGGATTTTTGGCAGACCTGCCAGAAATACAAGCTTGCTGATTCATGGAAATTTTTGTCAAAAGCCCTTATATATAGTTGCCAATTTTTTCAGAACTTTTGGTTTGCTTAATTAAACTTGTAGGGGTAATGAATATATCTAGAATATACTTGAATTTTCTGGGATATTCTACCATTTAACAGTTGTTATTAATTTATATTTAATCTTGAATTTATAATTTATAAACACATTTATAAATTATAAACATCCATTTGATCAACTAGATTAAAATTTTGCTATGCATTGCATGCAGCAAAGCTTGGTTTGCTTAATAATAATGCTTATTATTTATTAATTATATTGATCAATTGGAAGGTTATGATTATAACATGTTTATAATTTATAAACACAAGATTAAATATCAACTTTCAGAATAAATTAGAATATGCTAAAAAGTGTTTAAGAATGTTTATAAATTATAAATAATTAAATAGTAGAATATTCCAGAGTATCCAAGCATATTCTAAGTACATTCACTACCACTAGGAATAATACTATTATTAAGCAAACTAAATATTACTGCATGCAACACACATTTAAAAATATACAAATTAGGAGTTTTTTGCTGAACATGGGCATCTGATGCGAGGGAGGACCAAATTTCTCACCCCAGGATTCTCCATGACTGGTTTGTAGGACTGAGTAGAACACCCTTGTCGTCAGGCATTTCTGCCTCCTGTCCTCAAGCACCACCATACTAGATGGATTGCTGGAGCACACTGCCAGCATTTGCCAGGCACATCAAATCTTCTACCTGGTCAGCCTGAGGGCAAGGACCGGAGCTACTCTGCTTCCTTCTACCTGTAAGAAATCTTTAGTGATCCATTCTAGTTCTCCGATTTTGAACTTTATCCAAAAGTAAAATAGACTGAGCGGTAGCCAAAAAAACTAAACTCCTCTTTTTTCAAGGAGATCAAACTTTCCAAAAGCAATCACGAACTTTAGTGCTTTTATAATGTTGTTTTGATAACAAAAGGGAAGATTGGTGCAGGTACCCGCACTATCAGGGTCTCTTGTGGACTGACAACAAAGCTAGTCACTAAAATGCTAATAATGCTATTACAATCGTTCCTACTTGTCACTAATACATGTTTTTAGAGGGTCTTGCTGGAGGCATGAGACCACTGGGACAACTGACGAAGAAAATGAGAGAACAAGGAGCAAGAACATTGAAAATAAACTCATCACCCTAGAATGTAATTAACGGCATCCAGACTTGGAATGTGTGACTTCTACCAGTAGTACAACATACTTTTGCCCTGTCCCTACCAACACCACGATAGGGGAGCTACAGCTCTGACAACACTCTCATGTTTTTTAGGTCATTTGGGAGAATATGGATCTAGAGAGCATATACTTAGAATATATCTAGTTTGTGGTTTCTATATTCTAACATAACATAATCTTGAGTTCCCGAAATTCCTCTGAGCTCCTAGCAAGTACATGTAATTAAAAGCACAAAACATAGAATATCTAAAAGTGAAGCGACAGTGGTTGCCTCCTCCGTCACAAGCCGCCTTGAGAGATCTGTGACAACAAGGGAAATCCATTTCTCAAGAGGAGAAAACTAAGAAGTGTTTCTTACCTCGTCAAGTTCTTCTACGTTTGGCTCCCCAGACGAGTCTTCGATCATTTCCTGGAGACCAGGAATAAGAGTTTGCCTCACAAGTCACCATGTTGAAAGGATGAGCACTCGTGACTCCTTTCAGCTCCGTCCGAAAGAAGAGTTCCAAAGCGATAGCCCCATCTTCTAAAGCACGGAGTTTGACAAGTTTGCCTATCCAAACTAGCGCAAGCTTTCAATGCAGCCATGCGCTCCGCTCTCAATTTGTTTTCACGCATGAGAACTATTTACTGTCAGCCATCCTCGAACGATTGTGGCTGCGTTGAAGGCCTGCTCCCTCCTGGCAACCGAAGAAGATAGCGTACTGGATGATGCGACTGAGAAGAAACGCGTGATCAAGTTTGAGTCGGTGAAAATCCGAGCGGTTTTGATTCGCATGTGTGCTGAGCCCGTGCCGAGTGTGGACGCTCGTGGAGTGTTCGACAGGCTGGATTTTTCGACTGTGTCATGGAACAGTTTGATGCTTGGATACAATGCGCGGCTCGCCGTTCTTTCAGTGTAGGCCTGGATCATAGTCGGAGGAATGAACGCCTGTCAAACACGGCACTTCCATCTTCAACAAGGTGCTGACAAAGGCATCTGTGTCACAGCCACAGCTCGTCGGGAAATTCCTATAGATAGATCTTAAGCTTCACCAGTTTTCCATCATCAACCTTTAGCGCCTTGATTGTATTTACAGCCAAACCATTTGCCATACATTGTGATGAGAATACTTGCGCATGCCTGGCTTCTCGACAGACTCTTTTCTTCTTGCCCGCTGCGATGTGGATGCCGCATATCCATCCATCTTTCGGATATTCTTACCTTAAACCGCACAGGATTAGTGGGAAGCTATGCTGTTTAAGCTAACCCAGCCTTTACTTTAGTGCATATATAAATAAATAAGGTCAAGTCCTTTAGGATCGTACGAGCTATGGCGAGAGCAAGCAAGAGAAGTAGAGAAGACGACGGTATCATGGTGCCGACAAAGAAGCGTCGACTGAGAAGCGAGAGGGCTTGCAAGCTCACGGCCCAAGAGGTGAGGGATCAAAACTTGTACGGCGTGTGGGAGCACCACGACCTTCCGGACAACGTGTACCAGTGCCCAAGGTGCCAATCTTACAACACGCGGTTCGATTACTACAACAACGAGAAGAGTACTGGCAAGCGCGACCAGCCGCGCTACGCTTGTAGGTCGTGCAAGGGAAAATGGACACAAGGTGGCAAGGTAAGGAACGTATCGCTATCGCCCACTGGTGGAAATAAGAGAACTTCAAAGAGCCATGGGGGAGACAAGATCACTCCAGTCGTCCAGGAAGAATTTGTAGGCGAATTATCTCAAGTTATGGGTAATTGTGTTGTGGGTTTTGATCAAACTACTTATTGGGAGCAAGGTTATGGTGTTGGTGATTGTGCCCAACCTTTCTCTCACGAGGCTTTTGATCAAAACAGTTATTGGGAGCTTCTGCCAGGCTTGGGTCAAGGGCCTGTTGGTGATTGTGTGCAAGAAGTGTTTGCTCAAACTAGCGAGCTTGGCGATGGAGTGTTTGCTGATCAAGTTAGTCAGGAGTTTGTTGGTGGGGTTCAACGTGGAGATGTGCAAACCAATTGCTGGGGCCAACCTCAAGAAGTCAATGATGTGTTTCTTGATATTGAGGGATTTTTGGCAGACCTGCCAGAAATACAAGCTTGCTGATTCATGGAAATTTTTGTCAAAAGCTCTTATATATAGTTGCCAATTTTTTCAGAATTTTTGGTTTGCTCAAGTAAACTTGTAGGGGTAATGAATATATCTAGAATATACTTGAATTTTCTGGGATATTCTACCATTTAACAGTTGTTATTAATTTATATTTAATCTTGAATTTATAATTTATAAACACATTTATAAATTATAAACTTTCCTAAGCAGTTTCTATTATATTCTAATTTATTCTACTATTTAATGGTTGATATATAATAAGATTAATCTTGTGTTTATAAATTATAAACTTCCATTTGATCAACTAGATTAAAAATTTGCTGTGCATTGCATGCAGCAAAGCTTGGTTTGCTTAATAATAGTGCTTACTATTCATTAATTATATTGATCAATTTTATGATTATAACATGTTTATAATTCATAAACACAAGATTAAATATCAACTTTCAGAATAAACTAAAATATGCTAGAAAGTGTTTAGGAATGTTTATAAATTATAAATACATGATTAATTTAAATGAATAACAACCGTTAGATAGTAGAATATCCCAGAGTATCCAAGTATATTCTAAGTATATTCACTACCACTAAGCAAACCAATAAATAGAAATAATAATATTATTAAGCAAACTAAATATTGCACACACATTTAAAAATATACAAATTAGGAGTTTTTGCTGAACATGGGCATCTGATGTGAGGGAGGACCAAATTTCTCACCCCAGGATTCTTCATGACTGGTTTGTAGGACTGACTAGAACACCCTCGTCGTCAAGCATTTCTGCCGCCTGTTCTCAAGCATCACCATGCTAGATGGATTGCTGGAGCACACGCCAGCATTTGCCAGGCACATCAAATCTTCTACCTGGTCAGCCTGAGGGCAAGGACCGGAGCTTCTCTGCTTCCTTCTAACTGTAAGAAATCTTTGGTGATCCATTCTAGTTCTCCGATTTTGAACTTTATCCAAAAGTAAATTAGGCAATCTGAGAGGAATTTCGGCAAGCGAAGACTAATGTCTGATACCGCGGCATATTCTGTACCACCACCTTGCTCATGTTTTTTAGGTCATTTGGGAGAATATGGATCTAGAGAGCATATACTTAGAATATATCCACCTCTAAGCAATATTTTGGTTTGTGGTTTGAGTATATTCTAGCATAACATAATCTTGAGTTCCCGAAATTCCTCATAAATGTTGGCAAGTACATGTAATTAAAAGCACAAAACATAGAATATCTAAAAGTGAAGCGACAGTGGTTGCCTCCTCCGTGAGAAGCCGCCTTGAGAACCCTAGTATCACAATCTCTGTAGATCTGTGACAACAAGGGAAATCCATTTCTCAAGAGGAGAAAACTAAGAAGTGTTTCTTACCTCGTCAAGTTCTTCTATGTTTGGCTCCGCCAGACGAGTCTTCGATCATTTCCTGGAGACCAGGAATAAGAGTTTGCCTCACAAGTCACCATGTTGAGAGGATGAGCACTCGTGACTCCTTTCAGCTCCATCCGAAAGAAGAGTTCCAAAGCGATAGCCATGCCATCTTCTAAAGCACGGAGTTTGACAAGTTTGCCTATCCAAACTAGCGCAAGCTTTCAACGCAGCCACAAAGGTGAGAAAACCCCGGATCGTTCCATGAATGGAAACAGCTCCACTCGAGAACCAAGCCCGTGCGCTCCGCTCTCCATTTGTTTTCACGCATGAGAACCATTTACTGTCAGCCATCCTCGAACGATTGTGGCTGCGTTGAAGGCCTGCTCCCTCCTGGCAACCGAAGAAGATAGCGTACTGGATGATGCGACTGAGAAGAAACGCGTGATCAAGTTTGAGTCGGTGAAAATCCGAGCGGTTTTGATTCGCATGTGTGCCGAGCCCGTGCCGAGTGTGGACGCTCGTGGAGTGTTCGACAGGCTGGATTTTTCGACTGTGTCATGGAACAGTTTGATGCTTGGATACAATGCGTGGCTCGCCGTTTTTTCAGTGTAGGCCTGGATCATAGTCGGAGGAATGAACGCCTGTCAAACACGGCACTTCCATCTTCAACAAGGTGCTGACAAAGGCATCTGTGTCACAGCCACAGCTCGTCGCTCTGGACAGCGTGGATGGAAATGCCTATAGATAGATCTTGAGCTTCACCAGTTTTCCATCATCAACCTTTAGCGCCTTGATTGTATTTACACCATTTTTCTAAACCATTTGCCATACATTGTGCTGAGAATACTTGCGCATACCTGGCTTCTCGACAGACTCTTTTCTTCTTGCCCGCTGCGATGTGGATGCCGCATATCCATCCATCTTTCGACTGATATTCTTACCTTAATAGTGGGAATCTACGCTGTTTAAGCTAACCCAGCCTTTACTTTAGTGCATATATAAATAAATAAGGTCAAGTCCTTTAGGATCGTACGAGCTATGGCGAGAGCAAGCAAGAGAAGTAGAGAAGACGATGGTATCATGGTGCCGACAAAGAAGCGTCGACTGAGAAGCGAGAGGGCTTGCAAGCTCACGGCCCAAGAGGTGAGGGATCAAAACTTGTACGGCGTGTGGGAGCACCACGACCTTCCGGACAACGTGTACCAGTGCCCAAGGTGCCAATCTTACAACACGCGGTTCGATTACTACAACAACGAGAAGAGTACTGGCAAGCGCGACCAGCCGCGCTATATTTGTAGGTCGTGCAAGGGAAAATGGACACAAGGTGGCAAGGTAAGGGACGTATCGCTATCGCCCACTGGTGGAAATAAGACTTTAAAGAGCCATGGGGGAGACAAGATCGCTCCAGTCGTCCAGGAAGAATTTGTAGGCGAATCATCTCAAGTTATGGGTGATTGTGTTGCGGGTTTTGATCAAACTATGTATT
Source organism: Selaginella moellendorffii (assembly GCF_000143415.4). NCBI lineage: Eukaryota > Viridiplantae > Streptophyta > Lycopodiopsida > Selaginellales > Selaginellaceae > Selaginella > Selaginella moellendorffii. The sequence goes on from NW_003314336.1 coordinate 519,490, forward strand.
GGGAGCAAAGTCATGGTGTTGGTGATTGTGCCCAACCTCTCTCTCACGAGGGTTTTGATCAAAACAGTTATTGGGAGCTTCTAGGCTTGGGTCAAGGGCCTGTTGGTGATTGTGTGCAAGAAGTATTTGCTCAAACTAGCGAGCTTGGCGATGGAGTGTTTGCTGATCAAGTTAGTCAGGAGTTTGTTGGTGATTGTGAGCAAGAACTGTTTGCTCAAACTAGTGAGCTTGGCGATGGAGTGTTTGCTGATCAAGTTAGTCAGGAGTTTGTTGGTGGGGTTCAAGGTGGAGATGTGCAAACCAATTGCTGGGGGCAACCTCAAGAATTCAACGATGTGTTTCTTGATATTGAGGGATTTCTGGCAGACCTGCCAGAAATACAAGCTTGCTGATTCATGGAAATTTTTGTCAAAAGAAAATTTATAGTTGGATCCCAGGGTTTCCAGAGAGTTTTCATTTGTTTGATGAGTAGAAGCCTACATAGAATTATATTTCAATCTGTATGTCAAATAATTTAGGATATGAAAAGCCGCAAAGATAAGAAAAAATATATACTTTTTCTTTTTCCTCTCTCTCAAAATAGTTTCCTGTCCACCAGTAAGCCGACGACGAAGGAGCTCACAGAAACCGCGACAATGGTTGCTCCAAGGAACCCGGAGGAAGCCTTGCCCTGCTTTCCCACCACTTTGTCCTCGCCACTGCTCGTCTCCTCCTCCACAACTCCTGCGGAAGGAGCCGCTCCTTTCCTCCTCCTCGGCATTGCCTTGAGAGCTCCGGTATCGAAATCTCTGGAGATACTTCTCATCTGTGACGAAGATGAAAATCCATGTCTTAGCAGCAAGCGAGGAAGAAGGAGAGAAAACTGTACAAGTGTGGTTCCTTACCTCGACTTCTTCAACGGCTGGCTCCGCTGGACGAGTTTCCAACTTCTTGGCAAACGCTCCATTTACGTGGATCTCACTCAGCTTCTTACGAAGATCCTCTCTCTCGCCTTTGATACTAGATATCTGGTGTTCATCACAAAGTATTAGAAGGAAAGAAGAAGACCAAGCAAGAGTTACCTCATTATCCAGCAGCTGCTTTTCCTTGGAAAACTCTTCGCTCATCGCGCTTAGCTTGGCGAGGAGCGACTTGGTCTCCGATGCGTAGCCATCTCGCTGCTGGGCCTCGCTCTCCTGCATTCGCGAGATCGTCTTCTCCTGCTCAGAAATGAGTCGAGCTGCTTCGTCCAGTTTTTCCTCCAGAGAGCTCGCCACACCTTGGACCTTCGCGAGCTCTGCTTGAAAGTTTGATGCCATAGCCTCGGCTTCCTTCTCGAGCTCTTGCACCTTCTTACTTTCGGCGTCTTTGGATCTCGCAGCCTCTCGTTTGGTGGCCTCGAGCACTTCCTCCGTATTAGCCAGCTTCTCCGCCAGCTTCTCGATGGTACTCTCGAGAGCGGCGATCTTCTCCGCTGCGGCTCTCTGGCTCTCCCCTGCGTCAGCCTGATGCTTTGCCGTAGCTTCTTCTGCGCTCGAAAGCTTGCCTCGCAGTTCTGCCTCGGCTTGGAAAGCCGACTTGAGAGTCTCCTCTTGGCCAGCCAAGGTCTCTTTCAAAGCTGTCAGCTTGGAGTTCACAGCCGAGAGCTCCTGCTCTCTTTCCGAGGCCACCTTTTCTCGTTCGCCTGCTGTTGCCTCGTGCATTGCTGAAGTTTCTTCTGCGAGCTTGAGCTGTTGACGTAGCTCCGCCTCGGTGTCAACAGCCGCCTTCAGAGTTTCTTCCTGACTCGCCAAAACCTTCTCTAGAGATGCCAGTTTCGAATGTAAACTCGACATCTCCTCTTCCAGCTCCGCAACCTTCTTGTTGGAGACGTTGGCGAGCTCTTCATAATGCGCCGATTTGCTCTCGGCAGCTTCGACGCTCCCTTGGAGTGTCACATGCATTTGACGAGAGCTCTCCACAACTCCTTCGAGCTCGGAAGCCTTTGCCGCGTGAGTGGAAAGTTCTGCTTGGATTTCACGCAGCTTGTCCTCGAGCTGCGCAGAATTCTGGCTATACTCGTTGCTGGACTTCTCGTGAATCGCAGACGTCTCCTCCGCCGTCCGGAGCTTCTGCTCAAGTTCCTTCTCTCTTTCCACGCCGGAGCTCAAATCTCGCGCAAGAGCTTCGTGTCTAGAGGACGCCTCCTCCGTCTGTCTCGTTAGCGATTCTTGAAGCTCATTCAATGCCGCTTTATAATCTGCCTCTTGCTTTTCACCTGCTGCTCTGGACGCTTCGAGCTGCTCAGCGAGCTTCGCTTCCCTGTCCTTGGAATCTTGAAGCTCCGCTTGCAGTTTTGTAGTCAATTCTGCGGCTTCGTTAGCTTGACTTTGAAGAGCCAGGAGAGACTCTTTTAACTGCGAGGTCGTTGCCGAGGACTCTTCCAAGCTTCGCTCGTAGTTTTGGTATTTCTCGTCGGCCAGGCTCAGCTTCTCATGGAGTTCCTTTTGAAGATCGTCGTGCTTTGCCTGAATCCCAGCTGCAGTCGCCACGTGTTTCTCTGCTGTTGACTTTGCCTCTTCCAAATCACTCCGCAAGCCACTAATCACAAGCTCGCTCGACTTAAGCTTTTCTTCAGAAGCAGCGGCAATGGCTTCGATACTTGTCAGGCTCTCGCTAAGTTCCGCCACCGTCATCAGATGCTTTTGGGCATCACCTTCGTGGCCTGCGGCAGATTCCTCTGCGGAGCGCAACTTGGACTCCAATGCCGTGATCTTGCTCTCGGCGTCAGCTGCCGTCTGTTGAAGAAGCTGTAGTTGAGCTTCTGTTTCCTTCAAGATCGCCTCAAATTTGGAAGCGGCTGCCACCTTTTCTTTCAAGTTTTCGCATTCGGCCTGCCATGACTTGCTGCTTTCTTCAGCAACATCTCCTCTCGCCCGAGCTTCTTGAAGAAGTCGCTCAACATCTTTCGCTTTTTCCATCCACTCCTTAGCCTGTTCCTCTTGGACCGAAACGTTCTTCTTATACGTTTCAACCTCCTCGAGAGAATCCTTCGCATTCTTCTCGAGATCATTCACCGAGGCTTTGAGAGCAGACACCTCAGCCTCCAGCTCAGCCATTGAAGCCCGAGCAGATTCGATCTCCACTTTGTGACTTTCAGCTTCGTCTTTCGATCGTGACTCCGCGTCCACTAGCAGCTTCTCAAGCTCACCCTTGGCTTTGGACAAAGCCTCCAGCTGACCATTGAGTGACGCCTCGGCGGACTTGCTTGCTTCTACTTCAGCCTCGGCTTTCTCAACCTTTTCCGTAAGGATTGCCACCTGACTGGAAAGCTCTTGGACTTTTTCCTCGCCAGCTTTTACCTCGGCAGCTTTGTCCGCTTGTAGCTTCTCCATATCTTGCTGCAAAGCCCGCAACTTTCCTTCCGTCTCCTTGGCAGCCAAGGCAGCCGATTCCTCGTTCTTCTTCAAGTCCGCGACAGCATCACTGGAAAGTTGGAGTTTTTCTGTGAGCTCATCCACTTGTGCTTGGAGGGCAGCGGCAGCTTCTTTGGATGACTGGAGGGCGATGGATGCATTCTTGTCGCTGGTTTCCAGCTTAAGTTGCGATCCTTTCAACTGTTCTTCTAGCTCCTTCACGAGGCTCTGCGCATCGGCGACTTCCTTCTCCAGTTTCTCCTTGGTCAATGTGTGCTTCTCCATCGACGATAACAATTCCGCGAGCTTGGATTCAGCAGCATCGCTTCTCTTGCTGGCATCCTCGAGATTCTTCTTGGCATCCTCGAGCGACTCAAACAAAACGCCAGCCTTCTCCTTGGCAGTCTCTAGTTCCTTCTCCAATTCTTCCTTGCCGGCCAGCAATTTCTCTAGCTCGGTCACCTTGCTCTTGAGAGCGGTAGTTTCCTGTTTCCAGTGGAAGAAAATCGTCAGATCGGCACGGAAACGCGAACGAATCCAGCGAATCTCACCTCCTCGTCCTTCTCGAGCGCCGGTGCGACGACGGCATCCGAGTTCTCCGCATCGGCCATTGGAATCCGAAATTCCTCCCAAATCTGGCCAAGAAATCCTCGTCTCGATCAATGCGCGTCAATGTGCCAAAGAAAAGATCATACCTCTCGGCCCGCGGCACGCCCTGGCGCAGCTCCCGATCCAATCAATCCCTAGAAAACCTAGCGCGCAACGCTGAGCCGCCTAGAACTCTCCTCCCACGAAGCACAGAAAAACAAGACCCTTCAAAGCCCTTTCAATGACATAGGCGCTTGCGTGGCAGATATATCCTAGCTGGCGCACCGACGAGGCAAGCCCTAATCCCTGCTGGCATCATACGTGGCACATTGTATTGAAGACAAGGCCGGCGCTTTTGGTCACAGTCAGTGCCGACAGAAAATTCGTAGAAAAATGCGTGCGTTCCATCTTCTTTTTTTTCTAAACATCTCCTCCACAAACACGAGCACTGCTTTAGAACGATTCTCCACCAAAAGAAAGGAGCGCCATTGATGATCAATGGATGGAGCATCGATCTACAAAGTTTTTCCCTCAATGGTAAGAATGGAAAGAACACTAACATACCTTAGTTGTAAGAATCATGAACTGCGATATATCTCTTCAGTTTTTGTAGCAGAATAATTGTGGAGATCGAGCTACCGGTCGTCACTGAAAAAACTATGGTGACATGTTACCCTCTTTAAAGTTGGAAGCTCTCAATTTTTGGAGGATACAAGCAAAGGTCCCACGATGGAGTGGAAGAACTGTTGAAACGATCGCAACTTAAGCTGGTTTGAAATCCAATTTTCTTCTAGTCTGTGCCCGTGCCTTATTATAACAAGCTTCTTTGTGTACAAAATACCTTCAGATACCAGTATTGGAGGCTGTCATTGATTTACTTCATAGTCAAACAAAGATTATATTTAAAAATGTAGTATTTTTCATATTGTCACTGCCCTAGTGGCAGAAGAAGCAAAACTCACATCCATGGTGCTTGGAGAGCCAATTCCAGGTGTTCTATGTGAATGGGTTCTTGTCACCCACAGGTTGCGTGACATTGAGAAATTGTCCCACAAAGGACGCTAATACACCATGTTTGGCTTGGAATTAGCTTTCCCGAGCTCCATTTACAAGGCTCTCTTGGAGGATTGAAAACTATAGCCGGCCCAAATGTGTTTTCTGGAAGTTTCACAAGAACCAAGCGAACTCAAGCTGTGCCAGTTTTGATGTGCCAACAAGCCTTCGAGGAACGCATGATACCATGTTCTGATCTGGGATACTTGTGTTTGGTCATTACCCGCGGAGCATTTTCTTTCCAATCACAATGGTGAGGATTGTAAATTCAAAGCCCACACACTTAGAGGATTTATCTTAACTTCGATTTGAACTAAGCTACATGCATAGTAGGATTCCCTTTGAGATTGAATTTCCTATGGCAAGCAATTTGTGATTATAAGTTTGGTCTACAGGTCATGTTACAGCCACATGACTAAGGCTTAACACAAAAAGTAGCATTGATATACAGAAGATTCGGAGGAGCATCTTGCACATACCTACTCACCTTCTCCTGAATATCAATGACACCTTTGGTAGCAAGTCGTAGTGGTGTTACAAAATCACGGTGGTCCCCAGATTACCCTGATATGATGTAATTCCAGTCCGACCCTGAGTGAGTCCGATCTGTCCGTAAAAGCTCAAAGATAAGGGTTTCGATCCATCAAAACCAGGGGTTGCTTGAGCCCCAAGATCAACACAAGCTGAAACGGATATACATGAAACCACTCATAACCAGAAGAAGAAGAAAAACATAGAGAAGAAACGTATGTTGCAACCAATGCCAGCTCTATTTGTGATAAGAAATGCATGGAGGCAGACCCTCTATTGACTTCCTTGCATAAATACAAAGATGTCAATTGTAAAATCGTGCAGGAGGAAGCTATCTCTTACTATAAGTAGATTGCATACACTGGTGTATAAAATTACCCATGGCAAGTATTGTAGCTCTGTCCTTGCTTACACTCTCTTTCGGTCTTCTATGGAGGATTCTAACGAAAATTGTTGATCGAAGCCTTCCTCCAGGCCCGCCTAGAGTGCCGCTTCTGGGTCACTTGCATTTGCTGGGTGTTCTTCCTCACAAATCTCTCTCGGATCTCTCAAGTAGATATGGCCCCGTCATGTTGCTCTGGTTTGGGTTTGCTCCAACGCTTGTGGTCTCTTCCCCAGATGCTGCAAGAGAAGTTCTGTGCACTCAAGATCTTGCCTTTGCTTCAAGGCCAAACATATCTTTAGCCAAGTACATGTTCTACAAGGACTTGGCATGGACCAGCTATGGTCCCTATTGGAGATTGATGAGGAAGGTCACCACTGTGGAACTCTTCACTGCAAAAAGGCTCGAGGAATCCAGAATGGTGAGGCACACGCAAGACTATATGCAAAAGCAACTAATGTGGTGACAAAGAGCATACCTACCAATGCTGAGTTCGGGATACTGTCGCACTCCATGTTCCAGAATTTCTGCAAGAACACTAAGAGCTGCAAACTAACGTAAGGAAAATTCGTTCATTGATTGTCCAAGAATAACATTACCTGGACCGTAAAGCTTTAGACGGTAAAGACAAACAGCTCTGTTCTAATCCAGCTCAAGCTGTGCCAGTTTTGATGTGCCATCAAGCCTTCGAGAAACGCATGATACCATGTTCTGATCTGGGATACTTGTGTTTGGTCATTACCTGCGGAGTATTTTCTTTCCAATCACAATGGTGAGGATTCTAAATTAAAAAGCCCACACACTTGGAGATTTTATCTCAACTTCGATTTGAACTAAGCTACACGCATTATAGCATTCACTTTGCAATTTGTGATTATAAGTTCGGTCTACAGTTTTTCCAAGGAGGCTTGACACAAAAAATAGCATTGAGGAGCATCTAGCACATACCTACTTACCTTCACCTGAATATCAATGACACCTTTGGTAGCAAGTCGTAGATGGCGTTACAAAATCAGATTCACAATCCACCCCGGATATGATGTAATTCCAATCCGACCCTCAGCGATCTGTCCGTAAAAGCTCAAAGATAAGGGTTTCGATTCATCAAAACCAAAGAAGAAGAAAGAAACGAAGAACATCGAGAGGAACGTATGTTGCAACCAAAGCCAACGTAACGTAGTGACAAAGATCGTATCCTAGTGAAAAGTATTTGAGGACGAGAAGAATGAACAGATAAGAAATGCATGAGGGAGACCCTTTGTTGACTTCCTTGCATAAATACAAAGATGTCAATCGTAAAATCGTGCAGGAGGAAGCTATCTCTTACTATAAGTAGATTGCACACACTGGTGTGTAAAATTATCCATGGCAAGTATTGTAGCTCTGTTCTTGCTTACACTGTCTTTTGGTCTTCTATGGAGGATTCTAACGAAAATTGTTGATCGAAGCCTTCCTCCAGGCCCGCCTAGAGTGCCGCTTCTGGGTCACTTGCATTTGCTGGGTGTTCTTCCTCACAAATCTCTCTCGGATCTCTCAAGTAGATATGGCCCCGTCATGTTGCTCTGGTTTGGTTTTGCTCCAACGCTTGTGGTCTCTTCCCCAGATGCTGCAAGAGAAGTTCTGTGCACTCAAGATCTTGCCTTTGCTTCAAGGCCAAACATATCTATAACCAAGTACATGTTCTACAATGGTAAGGACTTGGGATGGACCAGCTATGGTCCCTATTGGAGATTGATGAGGAAGATCACCACTGTGGAACTCTTCACTGCAAAAAGGCTCGAGGAATCCAGAATGGTGAGGCACACGCAAGTTTCGAAGCTCATTGACTTTATAGTCAATAATGGTCAAAACGGGAAAGCCTCAATCAACATGAAATTCCTTTTGTCCATCCTCAACCTCAATGTTGTGAGCTCGATCACGTTGGGGAGAGAATTTCACGCTGGCTCTGTGGAGCTGATCGAAGAAGTAATGCGGCTGATGGACTCGTTTGTGTTGGGCGACTGCTTTCCATTCCTCTCGTGGCTTGGCAGCCCCGTGATCCGAAAGATGATCTCGGCTCACACGAAACTGGACCAGCTTTTGCAAGAGATCGTGGACGAGCACAAGTCTAAATTCAAGTCATCAGAGCGTGCGCGTGACTTTGTTGACGTCCTTTTGTCATTGGAAGACCAAGGAGAAATTGACGTTCAATGCGTCAAAGCAATGATCATGGTAAGTTTAATTTCCTTTGGTATGCTAACCTTATTTTCTCTTCGCAAGGACATGATCATTGCTGGTACTGAAACTTCGGCCATCACTACCGAGTGGGCACTTTCAGAGCTCATGAACAGTCCAACATGTATGATCAAAGCCCAAAAAGAGATTGACACAATTGTGGGCCGTGAGTGGATGGTGGTGGAAGCCGATCTTTGCAAGCTTAGCTACATCCACAATGTTGTCAACGAAGTGTTCCGCTTGCATCCGCCAGCGCCAATGCTACTCCCTCACCATTCAACGCAAGACTGCCTAGTCAACGGCTACAAGATCCCCAAGAACTCGCGAGTTTTGGTCAACGTATGGTCAATTGCACGAGATCCAAGCTTGTGGGAGTCTCCCAATCTCTTCAACCCGGATAGATTTGCGGAGAGCTCGATCAGCTTCAAGGGGAAGAACTTTGAGCTTCTGCCTTTTGGATCTGGTCGAAGGATCTGTCCCGGATTGTCTCTTGGCGTAGCCATGGTTTCGTACACTCTTGCTCGCCTCGTCCATGGGTTCGAGTGGAAGGTCAGTGGCAAGGAGCTGAGCATGGACGAGATCTCGGAAGGAGTGGCGGTGAGACGAAAGGTTCCACTTGAAGTTTTTGCAACACCAAGGCTTGCAAGCCATGCCTACCTGTAATGAAGTTATCTTAGAAACTAGCAAGCTGAATGGACGGACATACCTCATTCTCTAATCTTCAGAAACATCCTCTTGAGCAGCCTGGCTTCTCTGGAGACCGTGTTGGAGTTGTGGCCCTCGCCGGGACTCTCCACGGATGTGTAGACAGTCTTGCCTTGGCTGTCCGCAGCATCAAGAAAGTCGTCTATGTCGGCGTATGTCGCATTCTTCAACTGCATCACGCAAGCTCGAGATTAGATTTCATGAATCCCGTCTTTTGTTGCTTACTACGATCATCTGTTTCGCAAGGCTATCGACCAATGCAAGAAAGCAACGCTTTGCATAAAACCACGTGTCTGCTTCCAGCTTTTTCCCATAAGGCTCCAGACTTCTGATAATACGGCTAATACCGAACTCGAAGATTTGTTTTCGCAGTAGAGGGTACCGATCACAAGGTTTACAATGCATAAATGCAATTCCTGCTTGTCTGGATTCTAGAAAAGGAACACGGAATTAAAACCACTAGTAGCCGCTTAAGTTATATGTAAATGGCAAACCTTGTAGTGCGCTCTCTCTTCCTCTTTTTCAATCTTGAAAAAGTGTGTGCGACATTCAGTCGCCAAACAGGATGATCCGAACACAAGTCTGCTGACTGGTGGAAAATACGCTCTACTTGCACGTAATTTTCTTTGTCCCAGAAAAGCTTTGCAATTGCCATGATGATAGGTATATAATACTATAGAAGAGCCGATGCTCGAAAAGCAAAAGACAAAACATTACGAACATCTTACCTCAAGAGAGTCTTCATACTCTGCCAAAGCCTTCTTGTGGCCCTCCTGATCGCGAGAAAGACAAGAATCCTGGATTTGTTTGGTGAGCCTGCGCATGGTTTCACTATAACGATTTGCCAGCTCATTCATCTTTTGATATGTATCCTGTCCGATAGTCAAGCTTAGCTCAACAACATCACAACTAACAATAATTGAACAACCTCCGGTGACGTCTTTGTCAAAATGATGCAGTTAATAAAGTCGTAGAGGTCCTGCATAATATTTGATGTAAAAAGACTAATGCTTGTGAAGTTTATGTGCTTCAATAGATACTTGAAGATAACTTCCGCATGCTCTGCCATTACATCAGCAGCAAGGTCGTAGAATCCATGGGAAGGTTTACAATACAGCAGAAGTAGATTAGCCAATGTCTCTGAAGGAAATGGAGGATTCTATAGCGAGTGGTCAGAATAATCATAAAAGAATAAAAATATCTACCTGCAACAAAAAATTAAGTTTACGGAAGCCTGCAGTAGGATCAACTTCCATATTCATCAGGGCTTGATCCTGAGGAAAGAAAAAACAAAAATAAACAACTTAGCGAAAGGATCAGAATGTACCGAGTCTAACTCTTCTTCTACACGTGGTGGCATGTCAGTGAGGTTTTCCTTTGCGGCCTCTAAATTTCCATTGACGTAGTCAATGGCAGCCTAAACAAAGAACTAAATCAAGTGAGTCAAAAAGAATTTTGATCGGACCTTCAAGTTGAAAGCGACTAATACAGATTCTTTGAGCGCTGGGCTGTTTCCAACACTACATAGCTCAATGCCCTCTACGTGGCTTTACAAACAGAAAATGCATAGTCTAGAATATATGCAAAAGCAACTAATGTGGTGACAAAGAGCATACCTACCAATGCTGAGCTCGGGATACTATCGCACTCCATGTTCCAGAATTTCTGCAAGAACACTAAGAGCTGCAAACTAACGTAAGGAAAATTCGTTCATTGATTGTCCAAGAATAACATTACCTGGACCGTAATGCTTTAGACGGTAAAGACAAACAGCTCTGTTGCAGGTCAGCTCAAGCTGTACCAGTTTTGATGTGCCAACAATCCTTCGAGGAACGCATGATACCATGTTCTGATCTGGGATACTTGTGTTTGGTCATTACCCGTGGAGCATTTTCTTTCCAATCACAATGGTGAGGATTGTAAATTAAAAAGCCCACACACTTAGAAGATTTATCTCAACTTCGATTTGAACTAAGCTACATGCATAGTAGGATTCACTTTGAGATTGAATTTCCTATGGCAAGCAGTTTGTGATTATAAGTTTGGTCTACAGGTCATGTTACAGCCACATGAATAAGGCTTAACACAAAAAGTAGCATTGATATACAGAAGATTCGGAGGAGCATCTTGCACATACCTACTCACCTTCTCCTGAATACCAATGACACCTTCGGTAGCAAGTCGGAGATGGTGTTACAAAATCACGGTGGTCCCCAGATTACCCTGGATATGATGTAATTCCAATCCGACCTTGAGTGAGTCCGATCTGTCTAAAAGCTCAAAGATAAGGGTTTCGATCCATCAAAACCAGGGGTTGCTTGAGCCCCAAGATCAACACAAGCTGAAACGGATATACATGAAACCACTCATAACCAGAAGAAGAAGAAGAAAAACATAGAGAAGAACGTATGTTGCAACCAATGCCATCTCTATTTGTGATAAGAAATGCATGGAGGCAGACCCGCTATTGACTTCCTTGCATAAATACAAAGATGTCAATTGTAAAATCGTGCAGGAGGAAGCTATCTCTTACTACACACTGGTGTGTAAAATTACCCATGGCAAGTATTATAGCTCTGTTCTTGCTTACACTGTCTTTCGGAGGATTCTAACGAAAATTGTTGATCGAAGCCTTCCTCCAGGCCCGCCTAGAGTGCCGCTTCTGGGTCACTTGCATTTGCTGGGTGTTCTTCCTCACAAATCTCTCTCGGATCTCTCAAGTAGATATGGCCCCGTCATGTTGCTCTGGTTTGGTTTTGCTCCAACGCTTGTGGTCTCTTCCCCAGATGCTGCAAGAGAAGTTCTGTGCACTCAAGATCTTGCCTTTGCTTTAAGTAAGGACTTGGGCTGGACCAGCTATGGTCCCTATTGGAGATTGATGAGGAAGGTCACCACTGTGGAACTCTTCACTGCAAAAAGGCTCGAGGAATCCAGAATGGTGAGGCACACGCAAGTTTCGAAGCTCATGGACTTTATAGTCAATAATGGTCAAAACGGGAAAGCTCAATCGACATGAGATTCCTTTTCTCCATCCTCAACCTCAATGTTGTGAGCTTGATCACGTTTGGGAGAGAATGTCACACTGGCTCTGTGGAGCTGATGGAAGAAGTAATGCAGCTGATGGGCTTGTTTGTGTAGGGCGACTGCTTTCCATTCCTCTCGTGGCTTGGCAGCCCCGTGATCCGAAAGATGATCTCGGCTCACTCGAAACTCGAATCTCGTGGGGGTCAGAAGATCCAACACTTGGGCGACACACTGCACTCTCGGAATGCAGCCGTTGGTGTTCCAGGTCTTCTTCAGCGTATTGGGATCTGTAGTGGTGTCTTTCCCATGCTGTCGAGACTTGGTGGGATTGATGGTATGAGCATTGCTGATGATGATCGTCTGGGGCCGTTGGCTGTTTGGTTGTCGCGTGGTAAAGCTGCCGGCCTCCTCCATTGTTGGTAGCTGGGAGGCGTGGGGGTTCCTAGCAACGCACCACCATCATAGTCCAACTGGTGAATGCTTGCGATTGGGACTCCCGTGGTAAAGCTGCCGGCCCCTCCATTGTTGGTAGCTGGGAGGCGTGGGGGTTCCTAGCAACGCACCACCATCATAGTCCAACTGGTGAATGCTTGCGATTGGGACTCCCGTGCTGATGGTGTGTGCCCTAGAGAGGCATCCTTCGATCACGTCATTCCGATTCCATTCGCAAGAACACCTGGCCTCTTGGTGCATGATGAGGAGTAGCCAGTGAGGACAAGGAAGATTCTGTGCCTTGTTCCCAAGTTTAATATGGGGTTGGCACCCCAGAGAACCGGAAGGCACCGCAAAGTGATCCACCGGGAACATTTTAGTTGTACTGGGTCGTGTTTTGCATACGATCATCCTGTTCTGCCACCTGTCCCCTTTCGGTGATGTGAGTAAGAGGGCCGTGAGAGAGCCACATTGCTATGCCCCAATCGTTTCGTAACAGCAAAGGCAGGATGATGATATGAGCAAGGTGGTGATGCAACTTGATGAGACATTAGCCGGTCTTGATGGGGAAAATTTCATGTACCTAGGCAGGCTGATGATGGCCTTGTGGTCTCGCAGTCGTGTTTATAAACTTTTGTCCTTGTGGTCATTGCTGGTAATCGATCAGTTGTCATAGTCGTCTCACGTTCATCGCCGTAGGTCTTCGCTGGTCATTGGTGCCGGTCATTGGCGATTTGAAATTTTCCTGCTGTTGGGCTCTCCAAGCTCCTCGGCTCCCTTTGCTCGCCATTCACCATGTATGTTGCTCTCGATAAGCATCTGCCATTTCTCGCCATACCCATCATCTAGAAGCGCTCCTTGCCAAGAGAAGTTCATACTCGCCCACAGTTCCTTGCCAGGAACAAGAGGCGACGCCATATCAACACGTTTTCCGTTCTACCGAGGCATCCAAATCCTCTCTGAGAGAAACACGCTTCGCTGCCATAGCCGCACTTCACTCCTCGTCTAAGAGCAAGTAGACATACGCCCAGCACCCAGCCTCTCCTTGTCGAAGAAAGAAGTCTCCGAGAGACCAGAACACCCTGTGAGAGTGATGTCACGAATTGAAACCCGTCACTGCTGCGGAGATCTCGCCAGGCAGCTGTGGATGTTCGCCATCAAACCGTAAGCATCTCCTTTGGCTCCCAAATAGTACGACGAAATTGTAATATATTGGTCTTTAGCAGAATGAAGAGGCCGAAGATTTGATGCGAAAGATTGAAAAAGAGGAAGAGAGAGCGCACTACGAGGTTTGCCATTTAGATATAACTTAAGGAGTGGTTTTAATTCCGTGTTCCTTTTCTAGAATCCAGCGGATCAACTGACCTTCATGTCGGCAATGTTTGCCTCGAGCCACACGGGGCTGGTAGGCCTGGAATGCTTCCTGGAGATGGAGGCCGCAGGAATTGCATGTATGCATTGTAAACCTTGTTATCGGTACCCTCTACTGCGCAAAACAAAACTTCGAGTTCGGTATTAGCCGTATCATCAGAAGTCTGGAGCCTTATGGGAAAAAGCTGGAAGCAGACACGTGGTTTTATGCAAAGCGTTGCTTTCTTGCATTGGTTGATAGCCTTGCGAAACAGATGATCGTGGTAAGCAACAAAAGACGAGGCACGGATTCATGAAATCTAATCTCAAGTTTGCGTGATGCAGTTGAAGGATGCGACATACGCCGACATAGACGACTTTCTTGATGCTGCGGACAGCCAAGGCAAGACTGTCTACACATCCGTGGAGAGTCCCGGCGAGGGCCAGAACTCCAACACGGTCTCCAGAGAAGCCAGGCTGCTCAAGAGGATGTTTCTGAAGATTAGAGAATGAGGTATGTCCGTCCATTAAGCTTGCTAGTTTCTAAGATAACTTCATTACAGGTAGGCATGGCTTGCAAGCCTTGGTGTTGCAAAAACTTCAAGTGGAACCTTTCGTCTCACCGCCACTCCTTCCGAGATCTCGTCCATGCTCAGCTCCTTGCCACTGACCTTCCACTCGAACCCATGGACGAGGCGAGCAAGAGTGTACGAAACCATGGCTACGCCAAGAGACAATCCGGGACAGATCCTTCGACCAGATCCAAAAGGCAGCAGCTCAAAGTTCTTCCCCTTGAAGCTGATCGAGCTCTCCGCAAATCTATCCGGCTTGAAGAGATTGGGAGACTCCCACAAGCTTGGATCTCGTGCAATTGACCATACGTTGACCAAAACTCGCGAGTTCTTGGGGATCTTGTAGCCGTTGACTAGGCAGTCTTGCGTTGAATGGTGAGGGAGTAGCAATGGCGCTGGCGGATGCAAGCGGAACACTTCGTTGACAACATTGTGGATGTAGCTAAGCTTGCAAAGATCGGCTTCCACCACCATCCGCTCACGGCCCACAATCGTGTCAATCTCTTTTTGGGCTTTGATCATACATGTTGGACTGTTCATGAGCTCTGAAAGTGCCCACTCGGTAGTGATGGCCGAAGTTTCAGTACCAGCAAGGATCATGTCCTTGCGAAGAGAAAATAAGGTTAGCATAACCAAAGGAAATTAAACTTACCATGATCATTGCTTTCACGCATTGAACGTCAATTTCTCCTTGGTCTTCCAATGACAAAAGCACGTCAACAAAGTCACCCGCACGCTCTGATGACTTGAATTTAGACTTGTGCTCGTCCACGATCTCTTGCAAAAGCTGGTCCAGTTTCGTGTGAGCCGAGATCATCTTTCGGATCACGGGGCTGCCAAGCCACGAGAGGAATGGAAAGCAGTCGCCCAACACAAACGAGCCCATCAGCCGCATTACTTCTTCGATCACCTCCACGGAGCCAGCGTGAAATTCTCTCCCAAACGTGATCGAGCTCACAACATTGAGGTTGAGGATGGACAAAAGGACTTTCATGTTGATTGAGGCTTTCCCGTTTTGACCATTATTGACTATAAAGTCAATGAGCTTCGAAACTTGCGTGTGCCTCACCATTCTGGATTCCTCGAGCCTTTTTGCAGTGAAGAGTTCCACAGTGGTGACCTTCCTCATCAATCTCCAATAGGGACCATAGGTTGTCCATCCCAAGTCCTTACTATTGTAGAACACGTACTTGGCTACAGATATCTTTGGCCTTGAAGCAAAGGCAAGATCTTGAGTGCACAGAACTTCTCTTGCAGCATCTGGGGAAGAGACCACAAGCGTTGGAGCAAAACCAAACCAGAGCAACATGACGGGGCCATATCTACGTGAGAGATCCGAGAGAGATTTGTGAGGAAGAACACCCAGCAAATGCAAGTGACCCAGAAGCGGCACTCTAGGCGGGCCTGGAGGAAGGCTTCGATCAACAATTTTCGTTAGAATCCTCCATAGAAGACCAAAAGACAGTGTAAGCAAGAACAGAGCTACAAAACTTGCCATGGATAAATTTACACACCAGTGTGTGCAAGCTTATGTAGTAAGAGATAGCTTCCTCCTGCACGATTTTATGATGGTAACATCTTTGTAGTTTTTCAAGGAAGTCAATAGAATTTATGAATTCTATTGACTCTATGAATTTCTTATCTCAAATAGTGTTTATTCTTCTCATTGCAAACTATTTTTCAGTCACTTATAAGTTGATAGTTTAAGGTTAAAGGATACAATCTTTGTCGTTACCTGGCTGGTCATAATGTATGAAATGCAGAGATTCACGAGCACAATTGCTGTGACACTGAGAATGTCATCTCCCGCTTTCTTTACAATCGGTTCATAGTAATGGATTGCTTCTTTGTAGCGATTATCCTGTTAGATGCACAATGAGCATAGATAGCAAATACGATTAGCTCACCTGCATAAAGAAAGTGTGTGCGACATTCAGTCGCCAAACAGGATGATCCGAACACAAGTCTGCTGACTGGTGGAAAATACGCTCTACTTGCACGTAATTTTCTTTGTCCCAGAAAAGCTTTGCAATTGCCATGATGATAGGTATATAATACCATAGAAGAGCCGATGCTAGAAAAACAAAAGACAAAACATTACGAACATCTTACCTCAAGAGAGTCTTCATACTCTGCCATCGTGAGAAAGACAAGAATCCTGGATTTGTTTGGTGAGCCTGCGCATGGTTTCACTAACGATTTGCCAGCTCATTCATCTTTTGATATGCATCCTGTCCGATAGTCAAGCTTATCTCAACAACATCACAACTAACAATAATTGAATAACTTCCGGTGAAAATGATGCAGTTAAAAGTCGTAGAGGTCCTGCATAATATTAAAAGTAAAAAGACTAATGCTTGTGAATTTTATGTGCTTCAAGCGTAACTGAGATGGATACTTGAAGATAACTTCCGCATGCTCTGCCATTACATCAGCAGCAAGGTCGTAGAATCCATGGGAAGGTTTACAATACAGCAGAAGTAGATTAGCCAATGTCTCTGAAGGAAATGGAGGATTCTATAGCGAGTGGTCAGAATAATCATAAAAGAATAAAAATATCTACCTGCAACAAAAAATTAAGTTTACGGAAGCCTGAAACTTCCATATTCATCAGGGCTTGATTGTGAAGCGTGACCTGAGGAAAGGAAAAACAAAAATAAACAACTTTCTGATAGCGGAAGTATCAGAAAGTACTGAGTCTAACTCTTCTTCTGCACGTGGTGGCATGTCAGTGAGGTTTTCTTTTGCGGCCTCTAAATTTCCATTGACGTAGTCAATGGCAGCCTAAACAAAGAACTAAATCAAGTGAGTCAAAAAGAATTTTGATCGGACCTTCAAGTTGAAAGCTTCAACTGATGCAGATTCTTTGAGCGCTGGGCTGTTTCCAACGCTACATAGCTCAATGCCCTCTACGTGGCTTTACAAACAGAAAATGTATAGTCTAGAATATATGCAAAAGCAACTAATGTGGTGACCAAGAGCATACCTACCAATGCTGAGTTCGGGATACTGTCGCACTCCATGTTCCAGAATTTCTGCAAGAACACTAAGAGCTGCAAACTAACGTAAGGAAAATTCGTTCATTGATTGTCCAAGAATAACATTACCTGGACCGTAATGCTTTAGACGGTAAAGACAAACAGCTCTGTTCTAATCCAGCTCAAGCTGTGCCAGTTTTGATGTGCCAACAAGCCTTCGAGAAACGCATGATACCATGTTCTGATCTGGGATACTTGTGTTTGGTCATTACCTGCGGAGTATTTTCTTTCCAATCACAATGGTGAGGATTCTAAATTAAAAAGCCCACACACTTGGAGATTTTATCTCAACTTCGATTTGAACTAAGCTACACGCATTATAGCATTCACTTTGAGATTGAGTTTTGGCAAGCAATTTGTGATTATAAGTTCGGTCTACAGTTTTTCCAAGGAGGCTTGACACAAAAGATAGCATTGAGGAGCATCTAGCACATACCTACTTACCTTCACCTGAATATCAATGGCACCTTTGGTAGCAAGTCGTAGATGGCGTTACAAAATCAGATTCACAATCCACCCCGGATATGATGTAATTCCAATCCGACCCTCAGCGATCTGTCCGTAAAAGCTCAAAGATAAGGGTTTCGCTTCATCAAAACCAAAGAAGAAGAAAGAAACGAAGAACATCGAGAGGAACGTATGTTGCAAACAAAGCCAACGTAATGTAGTGACAAAGATCGACTGACTGAAAAGTATTAGGACAAACACTATTTGTGATAAGAAATGCATGGAGGCAGACCCTCTATTGACTTTCTTGCATAAATACAAAGATGTCAATTGTAAAATCGTGCAGGAGGAAGCTATCTCTTACTATAAGTAGATTGCACACACTGGTGTGTAAAATTACCCATGGCAAGTATTATAGCTCTGTTCTTGCTTACACTGTCTTTCGGTCTTCTGTGGAGGATTCTAACGAAAATTGTTGATCGAAGCCTTCCTCCAGGCCCGCCTAGAGTGCCGCTTCTGGGTCACTTGCATTTGCTGGGTGTTCTTCCTCACAAATCTCTCTCGGATCACTCAAGTAGATATGGCCCCGTCATGTTGCTCTGGTTTGGGTTTGCTCCAACGCTTGTGGTCTCTTCCCCAGATGCTGCAAGAGAAGTTCTGTGCACTCAAGATCTTGCCTTTGCTAAAGATATCTTTAGCCAAGTACATGTTCTACAATGATAAGGACTTGGCATGGACCAGCTATGGTCCCTATTGGAGATTGATGAGGAAGGTCACCACTGTGTCACCACTGTGGAACTCTTCACTGCAAAAAGGCTCGAGGAATCCAGAATGGTGAGGCACACGCAAGTGTCGAAGCTCATTGACTTTATAGTCAATAATGGTCAAAACGGGAAGCCTCCATCAACATGAAATTCCTTTTCTCCATCAACCTCAATGTTGTGAGCTCGATCACGTTTGGGAGAGAATGTCACACTGGATTTCTGGAGCTGATCGAAGAAGTAATGCAGCTGATGGGCTCGTTTGTGTTGGGCGACTACTTTCCGTGGCTTGGCAGCCCCGCGATCCGAAAGATGATCTCGGTTCACACGAAACTGGACCAGCTTTTGCAAGAGATCGTGGACGAGCACAAGTCTAAATTCAAGTCATCAGAGCGTGCGCGTGACTTTGTTGACGTTCTTTTGTCATTGGAAGACCAAGGAGAAATTGACGTTCAATGCGTGAAAGCAATGGTCATGGTAAGTTTAATTTCCTTTGGTATGCTAACCTTATTTTCTCTTCGCAAGGGCATGATGCTTGCTGGTACTGAAACTTCGGCCATCACTACCGAGTGGGCACTTTCAGAGCTCATGAACAGTCCAACATGTATGATCAAAGCCCAAAAAGAGATTGACACAATTGTGGGCCGTGAGCGGATGGTGGTGGAAGCCGATCTTTGCAAGCTTAGCTACATCCACAATGTTGTCAACGAAGTGTTTCGCTTGCATCCGCCAGCGCCATTGCTACTCTCTCGCCATTCAACGCAACACTGCCTAGTCAACGGCTACAAGATCCCCAAGAACTCGCGAGTTTTGGTCAACGTATGGTCAATTGCACGAGATGCAAGCTTGTGGGAGTCTCCCAATCTCTTCAAGCCGGATAGATTTGCGGAGAGCTCGATCAGCTTCAAGGGGAAGAACTTTGAGCTGCTGCCTTTTGGATCTGGTCGAAGGATCTGTCCCGGATTGTCTCTTGGCGTAGCCATGGTTTCGTACACTTGCTCGTCTCGTCCATGGGTTCGAGTGGAAGGTCAGTGGCAAGGAGCTGAGCATGGACGAATCTCGGAAGGAGTGGCGGTTAGACGAAAGGTTCCACTTGAAGTTTTTGCAACACCAAGGCTTGCAAGCCATGCCTACCTGTAATGAAGTTATCTTAGAAACTAGCAAGCTGAATGGACGGACATACCGCATTCTCTAATCTTCAGAAACATCCTCTTGAGCAGCCTGGCTTCTCTGGAGACCGTGTTGGAGTTCTGGCCCCCGCGGGGACTCTCCACGGATGTGTAGACAATCTTGCCTTGGCTGTCCGCAGCATCAAGAAAGTCGTCTATGTCGGCGTATGTCGCATCGTTCAACTGTATCACGCAAGCTTGAGATTAGATTTCATGAATCTGTGCCTCGTCTTTTGTTGCTTACCACGATCACAAGGCTATCGACCAATGCAAGAAAGCAACGCTTCGCATAAAACTACGTGTCTGCTTCCAGCTTTTTCCCATAAGGCTCCAGACTTCTGATGATATGGCTAATACCGAACTCGAAGTTTTTTTTTGCGCAGTAGAGGGTACCGATCACAAGGTTTACAATGCATAAATGCAATTCCTGCTTGTCTGGATTCTAGAAAAGGAACACGGAATTAAAACCACTAGTAGCCGCTTAAGTTATATATAAATGGCAAACCTCGTAGTGCGCTCTCTCTTCCTCTTCTTCAATCTTTCGCATCAAATCTTCGGCCACCTCATTCTGCTAAAGACCAATATATTACAAGAATATATTGTAATCGCCAGAAAAGCTTTGTAATTGCCATGATGATAGGTATATAATACTATAGAAGAGCCGATGCTCGAAAAGCAAAAGACAAAACATTACGAACATCTTACTTCAAGAGAGTCTTCATACTCTGCCAAAGCCTTCTTGTGGCCCTCCTGATCGCGAGAAAGACAAGAATCCTGGATTTGTTTGGTGAGCCTGCGCATGGTTTCACTATAACGATTTGCCAGCTCATTCATCTTTTGATATGCATCCTGTCCGACAGTCAAGCTTAGCTCAACAACATAGCAACTAACAATAATTGAATAACCTCCGGTGACGTCTTTGTCAAAATGATGCAGTTAATAAAGTCGTAGAGGTCCTGCATAATATTAGATGTAAAAAGACTAATGCTTGTGAAGTTTATGTGCTTCAAGCGTACCTGAGATGGATACTTGAAGATAACTTCCACATGCTCTGCCATTACATCAGCTGCAAGATCGTAGAATCCATGGGAAGGTTTACAATACAGCAGAAGTAGATTAGCCAATGTCTCTGAAGGAAATGGAGGATTCTATAGCGAGTGGTCAGAATAATCATAAAAGAATGAAAATGACTACCTGCAACAAAAAATTAAGTTTACGGAAGCCTGCAGTAGGATCAACTTCCATATTCATCAGGGCTTGATTGTGAAGCGTGACCTGAGGAAAGGAAAAACAAAAATAAACAACTTTCTGATAGCGGAAGTATCAGAAAGTACTGAGCCTAACTCTTCTTCTGCACGTGGTGGCATGTCAGTGAGGTTTTCCTTTGCGGCCCCCAAATTTCCATTAACGTAGTCAATGGCAGCCTAAACAAAGAACCAAATCAAGCGAGTCAAAAAGAATTGATCGGATCTTCAAGTTGAAAGCTTCGACTGATGCAGATTCTTTGAGCGCTGGGCTTTTCCAACGCTACATATCTCAATGCCCTCTACGTGGCTTTAAAAGCAGAAAATGTATAGTCTAGAATTTGGAGAAATTTGTTTTATATATAGCCATTTCTTTTATATGGTTGGCTTCAGGTTTAAAGGTTAGTATTTGAGTTGATAAATACTTGGCATTAAAAAGATTACAGGGACAAAGAGTGATGAGCTGTTACATTGCATCAATTATTGCTCTCATGCTTCTAGCATACTTCAGATGCTTGCTTCTAGTGGGGACACTATCTAGATGTTTTTGGTTTCTGACATAGTGTCCACCAGTGGAGGCATAGACCATTGGCTTTTAGATACACGTGAGTTTAGGTGTGTGTCCACTTTCTGATTTGTCCACTCTACTGGCTATTGGTGGTCATGTTTTGCTATGTGTCTTGCTTGCTATTTCTCTCATGTATCATGTGGTGAGCTTCAAGACCCTCTCACCCATGAGAGATGCAAAAGCAACTAATGTGTTGACAAAGAGCATACCTACCAATGCTGAGTTCTATGTGTCTTGCTTGCTATTTCTCTCATGTATCATGTGGTGAGCTTCAAGAGCCTCTCACGCATGAGAGATGCAAAAGCAACTAATGTGGTGACAAAGAGCATACCTACCAATGCTGAGTTCGGGATATTGTCGCACGCCATGTTCCAGAATTTCTGCAAGAACACTAAGAGCTGCAAACTATCGTAAAGAAAATTCGTTCATTGATTGTCCAAGAATAACATTACCTGGACCGTAATGCTTTAGACGGTAAAGACAAACAGCTCTGTTGCAGGCCAGCTCAAGCTGTGCCCGTTTTGATGTGCCAACAAGCCTTCGAGGAACGCATGATACCATGTTCTGATCTGGGATACTTGTGTTTGGTCATTACCTGCGGAGTATTTTCTTGCCAATCACAATGGTGAGGATTCTAAATTCAAAAGCCCACACACTTGGAGATTTTATCTCAACTTCGATTCAAACTAAGCTACACGCATTATAGCATTCACTTTGAGATTGAGCTTGACACAAAAAATAGCATTGAGGAGCATCTAGCACATACCTACCTACCTTCACCTGAATATCAATGACACCTTTATGACACCTTTTGTAGCAAGTCGTAGATGGCGTTACAAAATCAGATTCACAATTCACCCTGGATATAATGTAATTACCATCGTAAAAGCTCAAAGATAAGGGTTTCGATTCATCAAAACCAAAGAAGAAGAAAGAAAAGAAGAACATCGAGAGGAACGTACGTTGCAACCAATGCCAACGTAATGTAGTGACAAATATCGTATCCTTTAACCTTAAACCATAACTGACTGAAAAGTATTTGAGGACGAGAAGAATAAACAGATAAGAAATGCATGGAGGTAAAGAAGCTATCTCTTACTATAAGTACATTGCACACACTGGTGTGTAAAATTATCCATGGCAAGTATTGTAGCTCTGTTCTTGCTTACACTGTCTTTTGGTCTCCTATGGAGGATTCTAACGAAAATTGTTGATCGAAGCCTTCCTCCAGGCCCGCCTAGAGTGCCGCTTCTGGGTCACTTGCATTTGCTGGGTGTTCTTCCTCACAAATCTCTCTCAGATCTCTCACGTAGATATGGCCCCGTCATGTTGCTCTGGTTTGGTTTTGCTCCAACGCTTGTGGTCTCTTCCCCAGATGCTGCAAGAGAAGTTCTGTGCACTCAAGATCTTGCCTTTGCTTCAAGGCCAAAGATATCTATAGCCAAGTACATGTTCTACAATGGTAAGGACTTGGCATGGACCAGCTATGGTCCCTATTGGAAATTGATGAGGAAGGTCACCACTGTGGAACTCTTCACTGCAAAAAGGCTCGAGGAATCCAGAATGGTGAGGCACACGCAAGTTTCGAAGCTCATTGACTTTATAGTCAATAATGGTCAAAACGGGAAAGCCTCAATCAACATGAAAGTCCTTTTGTCCATCCTCAACCTCAATGTTGTGAGCTCGATCACGTTTGGGAGAGAATTTCACGCTGGCTCTGTGGAGCTGATCGAAGAAGTACTGCGGCTGATGGGCTCGTTTGTGTTGGGCGACTACTTTCCATTCCTCTCGTGGCTTGGCAGCCCCGCGATCCGAAAGATGATCTCGGCTCACACGAAACTGGACCAGCTTTTGCAAGAGATCGTGGACGAGCACAAGTCTAAAGTCAAGTCATCAGAGCGTGCGCGTGACTTTGTTGACGTGCTTTCGTCATTGGAAGACCAAGGAGAAATTGACGTTCAATGCATGAAAGCAGTGATCATGGTAAGTTTAATTTCCTTTGGTATGCTAACCTTATTTTCTCTTCACAAGGACATGATCGTTGCCGGTACTGAAACTTCGTCCATCACCACCGAGTGGGCACTTTCAGAGCTCATGAACAGTCCAACATGTATGATCAAAGCCCAAAAAGAGATTGACACAATTGTGGGCCGTGAGCGGATGGTGGTGGAAGCCGATCTTTGCAAGCTTAGCTACATCCACAATGTTGTCAACGAAGTGTTCCGCTTGCATCCGCCAGGGCCAATGCTACTCCCTCGCCATTCAACGCAAGACTGCCTAGTCAACGGCTACAAGATCCCCAAGAACTCGCGAGTTTTGGTCAACGTATGGTCAATTGCACGAGATCCAAGCTTGTGGGAGTCTCCCAATCTCTTCAAGCCGGATAGATTTGTGGAGAGCTCGATCAGCTTCAAGGGGAAGAACTTTGAGCTGCTGCCTTTTGGATCTGGTCGAAGGATCTGTCCCGGATTGTCTCTTGGCGTAGCCATGGTTTCGTACACTCTTGCTTGCCTCGTCCATGGGTTCAAGTGGAAGGTCAGTGGCAAGGAGCTGAGCATGGACGAGATCTCGGATGGAGTGTCGGTGAGACGAAAGGTTCCACTTGAAGTTTTTGCAACACCAAGGCTTGCAAGCCATGCCTACCTGTAATGAAGTTATCTTAGGAACTAGCAAACTGAATGGACGGACATACCTCATTCTCTAATCTTCAGAAACATCCTCTTGAGCAGCCTGGCTTCTCTGGAGACCGTGTTGGAGTTCTGGCCCTCGCCGGGACTCTCCACGGATGTGTAGACAGTCTTGCCTTGGCTGTTTGCAGCATCAAGAAAGTCGTCTATGTTGGCGTATATTGCGTCCTTCAACTGCATCACGCGAGCTTGAGATTAGATTTCATGAATCCATGCCTCATCTTTTGTTGTACCACGATCATCTGTTTCGCAAGGCTATCGACCAATGCAATGACCCCTCCATCTTTCTTTCGGGAGTATCATCAAGGGGTTCACTCGGCACCGGTTCATCTAGTGTTTACTTTCTAAGCTCATTTTTATAACAAAAGGTCTCCTATTATTCTCTCCGTGTTAGTTGATATAGGTTCATTTATATTCTATTACTCGACTTATTGCCACACGTTGTCGTCTACACTTGCGTTGTGCAGTGGACCCAGTTTTCAATCTTTATGGTAACGGCTGTACACATGCATATGCACGAGATGAGGCAGACCTAGTTGTGCGTGTGGGCGATCTTGAGCTTGAGTTGCAATTGTTGCAGGTGGTGCCGAGTCAAGTTTTTGACCTCATTCTTGGTATGGATTGGTTGCAGTGCAATCATGCTAAGTGTGACTTTGAGGCTTTTCCCCTTTGTCTCATACTTCCTTATGTTTCATCCATTCCTCTCACTTCCGTACCTCTTCGTCCCTTTACTTCTACCTTTGCTTCCATTACTTTTGTTCCCCCACTATTTCCTCTTGTGTTTGCATTTTGTTCTGCTTTTCTCTTTTCTGATCCCTCCGACGATCTTTGTATTGCAGCTGTTGACCGGCTCATGAAGGAGTATTTTGATCTCTTTGAATTTGACCTATCGGCTGGGGCCAAGATTGCCACATGTCATCTAATTCCAACTGAAGATGCTCATCCAATCAAGGTTCCTATTTGTCGTCGATCACCCAAGGAGATTAAGATTTTATGTGCAAACATCAAAGAGATGTTGGAAAAGGGTGTTATTCGGAAGTTGCGGAATCCTTGAGCATGTGAACTTCATCTTGTGATGAAGCCTGATGGGAGTATTTATTTCTACATCGACTATCGTTTGTTAAATAAAGTGACGATCCCGGATGTGTACCCTTTTCCTCACACTGCTGATCTCTTGGATCGTCTGGGGCAAAGTCATTAGTTTACCAAGCTAGATCTTGCTTTTGGGTACTGGCAAGTACTGATGGCTAACAAAGATATTCTTAAGACTACTTTTCATACACCATTTGGTTTGTACGAGTTCTTGGTGATGCCGTTTGGTTTGAACAATGTTCCAGCAACTTTCCAACTGATGATGGACGAGGTTCTTTGTGATATGCCAGAGGTGACTGCTAACTTCATTGATGATGTCTTGATTCATTCAGAGGGGACGTGGGAGGAGCACATTTGTGATGTGTGTAAAGTGTTGGATTGGCTATGGGACATTGGTTTAAAGTTGAAGCGGTCGAAGTGTGTGTTTGGGTCCAAGGACACAACTTATCTTGGGTACCGTATTTTTTGTGAGGGTTTACAAGTTGATCCTGACAAACTTGTAGCCGTTCTAAAGTTCCCTACTTCGAAGTGTGTGAATGATGTGTAGCGCTTTTTGGGCAAGGTGTAGTATCTCAGTCGTTTTGTGGATCATCTTTCTGATCGCACTGCACCGTTGTGAGCGTTGCTGAAGTCATCAATGTCATCTTTCATCTGGCCTTCAAATTGTGAGCGGGCGTTTATCGATCTGACGACTTTTCTAATTTTGGCATATCCTGACTACACTCGACCTTTTATTTTGCACATAGATGCTTTTGATATTGGTTTTGGAGGTGTGTTAATGCAAGAAAGCCTGAGTGTGCCTAGTTAGCGTCATCCCATTGCATATATAAGCTGTACGTTATAACCAACAGAGGTGAACTACTCCACGACAAAGGAGTGCTTAGCGGCAATTTGGGGTTTCGAGAAACTTCATACATATTTATATGGTTCTTGGACGTTAGTTGAAGGTGACCATGCTGCCATTATTTCATTATTGAAGTGGAAGAACCTGGTTGGTCATACTGCTCGGTGGGCTTTGAAGCTTCAGATATATGATTTTGATGTTGTTTATCGCCCAGAGAGTTCTATGATTGATGCTGATGCCTTTTTTCGAGCTCCTCTTCCTTCTCCACTCTCTTCTCATATTTCTGATGAGCCTGTTGTTCTAGCATCTGTGGATTTTCTAGACGAGGATTCTGTGCCATCGGCAGTTGCTATACTTGACGTTCAGTGTCCATAAGGCACAAAACAAGATCTACCTTCTCTTGATGAAGTTCGCAAGGCTCAAAAGATTGAGCCGTGAATTCAAAGATTTCGAGATGCGTTTGAGAATCCTACATCACTTGCTGATGACTTGCCTTTCCGGCATTTACATTCTTAATATTGCTTTGATGATGGCCTTCTTTATTTTGTGGGGATGGATCTTAATGATCATTTACAGCTGGTGGTGCCTTTTGTCTTTATTCTATAGTTTCTCCATGCCTACCATGATTCTCCTGTTTTAGGTGGGCATATGGGACATCATTGTGTGACTGAGAAGCTGTGCAGGTTTTTCTATTGGCCGGAGATGCAACGTGATATTATCTGGTATGTGCGTAGCTGCGTTTGGTGCCAAGCTCGTAATACTCCCCATTGTGCTGCAGAAGGACGGTTGGAGTCAATTGCAGTTTCCCGTCTGTTTGGGTTGGTGGCATTTGATTTTATGGGACCTTTTCCATGATCGACTGTTGACAATGAGTATCTTATTATTGCTTCTGACTACTTGACTCGTTAGGTGGAAGTTGGTGCTCTTGCTAGCACCTTTGCAACTGTTGTTGGATACTTCCTCCTCAATTGAGTGGTGTTCCAGCATTCTTGTCTAGAGCGGATTCTTTCGGATAATGGTTCTGCATTTATGGGTGAGGCATTTCATATTTTGACATCTCGGTTGAGGATATGCCACACTTTCACGAGTGCTTATCATCCACAATTAGACGGTCTTGTGGAACAACTTGTTCGGACATTCAAAGGGATGATTGTGAAGTATGTGAACTTTCAGCATTCGGATTAGGATGGTTATTTGCCATCTCTTCGGTATGCCTATGTCACAGGGGTGCAAAGTTCTATTGGTGCTTCACCATATAAACTTCTATATGGTCATGATCCAATATTACCAACGGAGCTGGGTTTACCTTTGCGATTGCCATGAGCTCCTGATGCTAGGTCGTGAGATCAATATTTGACGAGCATTCTTCCACTTGTCTGAGTAGAGTTTACCGAACACTTAAGCCGCATACAAGTGGGACAACAACGGCGCTACAACTCCCATCATCGTCCACCTACAGAGTACAAAATGGATGATTTGGTGTTAGTCCATTTTCCCCATCTTACGATACGTGGTTTATCTAAGGGGCTCCTTACACAGTGGAAAGGACTGTATCAGGTGTTGCAACAAGTTGGACCACAAGTTT
Organism: Selaginella moellendorffii; assembly: GCF_000143415.4. Lineage (NCBI taxonomy): Eukaryota > Viridiplantae > Streptophyta > Lycopodiopsida > Selaginellales > Selaginellaceae > Selaginella > Selaginella moellendorffii. Next base: position 547,150 of record NW_003314336.1, read on the forward strand.
ATGAGGTTTGGCATGACGTCCAATAGGCCGATCCTCCAGAGATTATGCATGTGCAATGGTTAAAACACTTCATACAAAGGGATCAGGAACAGTTAATACCATCTACAAACCCACCGATGCCTCATCTTGACGTTCCTCTAGATCCCGGCCCGTCTACAAAAGAACCCTAATAGCCTTCCATTATTCCGAGAGGAGGGGATGATGTGAGGGTTAAGTGTACGGCTACGATGCCGTATACTAATATTAGCGTAGTGGGATTTTGGTAGCTGTTGGATTAGTTTCAATTCGGACCATTTGCTCCTATATATAAACTAGGGTTTTTGGGCTAATTGATATGCACATTTCTGTATTCCTTTTCCATATTCCATGCACTCACACTATTAATATATATATATATATATATATATATATATATATATATATATATATATATATATTCACAATAATATTAAAATTTTAGATAATTTATAGTTCTTCTAGTAAAAGTTATAATTAATTAGATCTTCTAAAGGTTTAGAGCATAACTTCTGTCCATATTGTCATTAAGAGGTATACTCCTCACCATAATTATCATGATTAAGAAGTATATAAGTTTTTTAATTGAGCTTTTATCATACCAAGTTATTTATAATATACCAAACTAAGTTTTCTATACTGATAAACCTTTAAAATAAAAGAAACTCATATACATATGATTTTTTCTTTATATACTTAGTTTTTGTATATAATATTTGTTCTTCATTAAGTGTTGAAGTTATTGATGCAATAGCTCAATATCAAGCAATCTTTTCCATCAACTCATCATCATGAGATAAACGGCTTGGTAGAGCACTTTAATAAAATGTTCAAAGGAATGATTGAAGTATATAGATCCACAATAGATGGTTGCCATATCTACAATTTACTTATATATCAGTTCCATACAAATCTATTAGCATATTTCCATTTGATATGTTATTTAGGTGGGAGCCTATTTATGTTCTAGTATGGGTTTGATGCCAATCACTCCATGCTATCTCGAGTGGAGAGCGAGAGCATAGTTGGAGTATTTGGATTGTATTCTACTAATATTATATGCATAATGTTTAAAATCTTTTGCAAGAGCAGAAAAGTACTGAAGGCATTTTTATGATGTATGGCATAACTTCAATACAATATCTAGTGTTAATAAAGTTTCTTAATCTTGGGGATCAGTGTCATGTAGCTAATTTAACTTCTGTAGTTTGTGAAACTCAAACAATTAAATTGTGAATCCAAAGGCTTTGTGATATGTTTAAGAATTAACAATGGGATTCACAATATGTAGCACATATTTCTTGGATTCAACCTGATGATAGTTAAGGGGGGAGTAATATGAGGTCTCTATGTATAGAATATGTATATACCATATATTTTAGAAGGATAATATTCTAGACTAACTAGCTTCATTGTCCAATATTTTGATATATGTTGTACATAAGTTTTAACTACAAAGCTTCTGAAAGGGTGACCTACATTACAGACAACACAAAGATGGGAGATAATTAAAATATATTTCCCATGCTTAACATAATAGGCTCCCACTTATGGGTGAGTCATCTCTCATTGAAATTCTTCTATAAGAGAGTCATCATCTGATGATTGCTTCAAGGATCTCAACTGTAATTCATTCTTGGGCCTCCAAACCAAGAGCTTTGATGTTGTGATGTGCACTATAAGCAAGTATAGAAGAAATTCTTAGGATTTTTCACCCAAGAGTGTATTGTGAGCTTCAATTGTTCTATGACAAGGCAATTTCAATATAGAGGGATTAAGCTCCACTACTCTAGATTCTTGTAGCCAAAGATGATTCTTGGAATGGTTAATTACTAGAGTGATGGGGAAGGTCCTTTTGGAATATATTGCCACACATGAGTTCTCGAATGAATATATAGTGACAAACTTGGAAAATGTATAGAACTTATTGACCTTAGTGTGATTGTGATCAGTAAGAACTTACATCTGGCTGGCTCAATTTAGATTTTGTGCCTATGTAGAGAGAGCAATCATGAAGCCAAATGCCATTTTCCCTTAGCTAAAAACTTAAACACAGATTGTATTAGTACCTTTGATTACAAATGAATTAAAGAAAAGTTTAAGAGCAGTAAATGATTAATTAACTTACATTAATTATTGTTCTAGGAGGTCCTTAACACATGCCTTTTTCTCTTCACACCAGGACGGAATGCTGAGAAAACCCCATCTCACAACAGTGTCTGGTTCCAAATTTTTTTCTTGACCATAGATGACAAAGAGTTCTCGGTACTGTTTATCAAAATCCACAATATATAAAGAGCTATAGGCAAGTGTCCCCTGTGCAGTAGCAGCATTAGCTGTATGCATTGCTGTGTCTAGGGCCTTTGTGCTGGGATGCCTGTTGAGCCACCGAAGCATCACTTTGTGATCCCATAGTGCTAGAATGATCTCGCTAATGCCTCACACTAGATCCTTGTGTGATCGTTATATACATACACTTTATTGATGATGAATATTTCTAAACTGGTGATCCTATTAAGTTAATCCAAAATTTAAAATTATTAAATAATTCACTTTACAATTGTTACAATTGTTACAATTGAAAAATTATTACTAAATAGTTTGAAATTTAAAAGTATAGAAGGATAATATTCTCCTAGATCTTGTACATAATGGTGTTCCCTAGGCAGGCTAGAATGATGCCTTGCAGTAGATCCTCACTAGCTCCCGTGATGGTGTCAAAACAAAAACATGAATGACCAGGCAAGTTGGCCTTGAAGTCTACGACCAAGTTCCAAGATTTTACTTGATAGCTTGGTTTCTCTGGTTGGCATGGTGAGGACAATAATATGCTTCATCTGGAACCAGAGCTTTGTTTTTGCAGCGATCCCCTTTCAATTTTGTTCCACAACAAGTCTTGAGTTCACCCTTCACCACTGTTGCCGGCTCTTCCAAGAGGAGATCGTCGAAGACTGCAAGGCAATCGTGCACATCACCGAGTTTTCTGAAACGCGGATCTGAATGGGGCACATCAGTCAGCTGGACGGACTGGGGCATGATATAGTAGAACTCTTCCTTTACCGTCCACCGCTTTTTGGTTCCAGCCTTCCATTTCGGCAGATCTACTCCCTTCCAGACTTTATGGGACTCCTTCTTGGCCTTTGCCTTCCACTGAGCGACGGTGATCTGCATTGCTACAAACCGAAGCTCCTTTCCAACCAGTATGACGTAGATCACGTCCACAGCTTGCTCGTTGAAAGCCAGTGGACCCAATAGAACGCCTTGTGTAAGCTCCTTGGTTCCCAGCTTGTTAAGAGCAGTTGTCTCTGAGCCGTGTGCGTATGTCCTGAACTGCTTGAATACATATCCAAGACACTCTTCTGATACCTCATCACAGCTATCACCAAGGCTTCGACGTTCCATCCGATTCGGGCAGGATTTCGCTTCACCTCGTCTTCATCAGGCTCCTGGCAGTCGACAGTTATAGCCTGAGCCCAAGTCTCAATGTCACTCAACAGCAACGAGCTTTGCAGGTTCTCATGTTGGTCCATAATGTACAGCTCCGCCTGACCGCGTTCCCAGCTCGTGACTGAGTTCTCCCCAGATGACCAGTTCCAGGGCGGCACGAAGCTGCTTCTGCGTCTTGAGCAAGCCAATAAATCTCTTGGACAGCTTAGACGTATACGTGCCTCTGATCTTTCCTCCAAAGACTCCCTCATTCCCCTTAGATTCCTCATAAAACTCGAGAAGAAGTGGAATGCCCCCGGTTAAACGATCTGCATGCTGCAGCTCTTCTACCGTTAGTCTCGACTGTGCCATCCACGTTTCCATCTCGCGGCTGGTGTATGGACCATCGAAGAATTCAGTCTGTATGTGATCGTCAGCCTTGTCACTTTCCGACCATATCTGCCTTTCCCTGCTATTAACCGATGACACATTTAGGAGCTTGTGGGTGAAAGCCGCAGAGGCCAAGTCCGCAGAAGAGACGTTCTTTACCTCGAACTGATCCCAGTCGTCCACTACGAACAACAAGGCCCCCCGTTTCTGCTGGCGACACCACGACTTAAGTTCATCGATCGAAGTCATTGAGGAGAGTGATGCCACGATCAAGGCTTCCCTGAGGACCAAAACAGGTTCCGCAATGTAGCGCAGCACGGAGATATAAACTACACTCATCATCTGAGAGCCAATGAGGTAGCCAGAGATGGTGGATATCACTGTGCTCTTCCCAGTACCTTTGGCACCTAAAACCTGCATATGTTGCCTAGCTCTCATGCTCGTCATCGCACCATACAGCCTCTCTGCACCCTCCCTCCCTACGTACTTGTATTGGGCTCTAAGGTTCGTGTCGAAATTCGTCGTAGGGCGGATACTCCAGATGGATCCCACAGGAAGCTTGGGTCTCGCCCAGAATACAAACCCGCAAGAGCATCACGGAGAGGCGTAGGGCCTAAATCATCCTCAAGCGCCTCCGCGCGGCGCTTCAGCGGCAGCGACATTGTCGCCAGAGGAGAGCTGCCGCCGCGAACGAAGAATCTCTCCGCGAACCCTACCTCACAAGCAGTGGCAACCATCTTTGGCTAGTGAGATCGTCAACCTCAAGAACTTTGAGCTGCTGCCTTTTGGATCTGGTCGAAGGATCTGTTCCGGATTGTCTCTTGGCGTAGCCCCATGGTTTCGTACACTTGCTCGTCTCGTCCATGGGTTCGAGTGGAAGGTCAGTGGCAAGGAGCTGAGCATGGACGAGATCTCGGAAGGAGTGGCGGTTAGACGAAAGGTTCCACTTGAAGTTTTTGCAACACCAAGGCTTGCAAGCCATGCCTACCTGTAATGAAGTTATCTTAGAAACTAGCAAGCTGAATGGACGGACATACCTCATTCTCTAATCTTCAGAAACATCCTCTTGAGCAGCCTGGCTTCTCTGGAGACCGTGTTGGAGTTCTGGCCCTCGCCGGGACTCTCCACGGATGTGTAGACAGTCTTGCCTTGGCTGTCCGCAGCATCAAGAAAGTCGTCTATGTCGGCGTATGTCGCATCCTTCAACTGCATCACGCAAGCTTGAGATTAGATTTCATGAATCCGTGCCTCGTCTTTTGTTGCTTACCACGATCATCTGTTTCGCAAGGCTATCAACCAATGCAAGAAAGCAACGCTTTGCATAAAACCACGTGTCTGCTTCCAGCTTTTTCCCATAAGGCTCCAGACTTCTGATGATACGGCTAATACCGAACTCGAAGTTTTGTTTTGCGCAGTAGAGGGTACCGATCACAAGGTTTACAATGCATAAATGCAATTCCTGCTTGTCTGGATTCTAGAAAAGGAACACAGAATTAAAACCACTAGTAGCCCCTTAAGTTATATATAAATGGCAAACCTCGTAGTGCGCTCTCTCTTCCTCTTTTTCAATCTTTCGCATCAAATCTTCGGCCTCTTCATTCTGCTAAAGACCAATATATTACAATTTCGTCGTACTATTTGTTTAAAGTACCTGGCTGGTCATAATGTATGAAACGCAGAGATTCGCGAGCACAATTGCTGTGACACTGAGAATGTCATCTCCCGCTTTCTTTACAATTGGTTCATAGTAATGGATTGCTTCTTTGTAGCGATTATCCTGTTAGATGCACAATAAGCATAGATAGCAAATACGATTAGCTCACCTGCATAAAGAAAGTGTGAGCGACATTCAGTCGCCAAACAGGATGATCCGAACACAAGTCTGCTGACTGGTGGAAAATACGCTCTACTTGCACGTAATTTTCTTTGTCCCAGAAAAGCTTTGCAATTGCCATGATGATAGGTATATAATACTATAGAAGAGCCGATGCTCGAAAAGCAAAAGACAAAACATTACGAACATCTTACCTCAAGACAGTCTTCATACTCTGCCAAAGCCTTCTTGTGGCCCTCCTGATCGCGAGAAAGACAAGAATCCTGGATTTGTTTGGTGAGCCTGCGCATGGTTTCACTATAACGATTTGCCAGCTCATTCATCTTTTGATATGCATCCTGTCCAATAGTCAAGCTTAGCTCAACAACATCACAACTAACAATAATTGAACAACCTCCGGTGACGTCTTTGTCAAAATGATGCAGTTAATAAAGTCGTAGAGGTCCTGCATAATATTAGATGTAAAAAGACTAATGCTTGTGAAGTTTATGTGCTTCAAGCGTACCTGAGATAGATACTTGAAGATAACTTCCGCATGCTCTGCCATTACATCAGCAGCAAGGTCGTAGAATCCATGGGAAGGTTTACAATACAGCAGAAGTAGATTAGCCAATGTCTCTGAAGGAAATGGAGGATTCTATAGCGAGTGGTCAGAATAATCATAAAAGAATAAAAATATCTACCTGCAACAAAAAATTAAGTTTACGGAAGCCTGCAGTAGGATCAACTTCCATATTCATCAGGGCTTGATTGTGAAGCGTGACCTGAGGAAAGAAAAAACAAAAATAAACAACTTAGCGAAAGTATCAGAATGTACCGAGTCTAACTCTTCTTCTGCACGTGGTGGCATGTCAGTGAGGTTTTCCTTTGCGGCCTCCAAATTTCCATTAGCGTAGTCAATGGCAGCCTAAACAAAGAACCGAATCAAGTGAGTCAAAAAGAATTTTGATCGGACCTTCAAGTTGAAAGCTTCGACTAATGCAGATTCTTTGAGCGCTGGGCTGTTTCCAACGCTACATAGCTCAATGCCCTCTACGTGGCTTTACAAACAGAAAATGTATAGTCTAGAATATATGCAAAAGCAACTAATGTGGTGACAAAGAGCATACCTACCAATGCTGAGTTCGGGATATTGTCGCACTCCATGTTCAATAATTTCTGCAAGAACACTAAGAGCTGCAAACTAACGTAAAGAAAATTCGTTCATTGATTGTCGAAGAATAACATTACCTGGACCGTAATGCTTTAGACGGTAGAGACAAACAGCTCTGTTGTAGGCCAGCTCGGGCTGAAATCTCTCACTAAGTTATCAGAGAGAACTTAGGAAAGGTGCTTGCCTGAAAACCAAATGCGTTTATTGCATCAGTAAACTTGGAATACGCTTCTTGATAGCTTCCTTCCTGAAGTCAAGAGAATGTTACAAAGTATGCCTTGAATGCCTCAAAGTATACCTTGTAAAGGCAGCATCCGAGATTAACAGCAGCGTCCATATCATCGCGAGATTGTTCCTCCAGTATCATTCGACTACCTGAAAAGTAAAAGGATGCAGGGGGATAAAAAAAAATAAAGAAAGAAGTACCAGCAATATCTCCCTCCTCGTATCGAATGCAAGCCTGCAATCCCAAAACTCTACGCTGCATTCCTTCCAGCGAGAGGCACACTTTTCCAGCTTCACAAAGCATCCCGGCCTAGAAGAAAAATTACGCTTTTCTCGCTAGAAAAAGAAATAAAAACTTTAAATACCTTGTAGAGCGATTGAGCGTGATACAAGCGATAGTTCTCTTGGTTGGGGCAAATTTTCGTCAGCTTCTGGTACCTGCATGACAAAATGCACACGATCAGAGCCAAGAATCACGCAATGCGGACGCAGCAACGCCTACATTGAGGACGCAGCGTGGAAATCCCCAAGAACATAGTGACAATACCCCAGCAGCGACAGCGCGGCTTGATTCTCCGGGAACAGCCACAGCTGCTCCTCAAGAAATCTGCATCAAATCGAAGCTCGTGATCACAAAATCCACGAAATCTCCAGGCGCCACTCACTTGATCGCATCGGCGTGCTTGGAATCCCGGATGAGCCCATAGACGGTAGCAGTGACTTGACCCCACGCCATTAAACCTAACCAAGCCAGCCTAGGGCTGGGCGGGAAAACCAAAATTTAAAATATGAAACTCCCCCGCCAAACTTTCATGGCGGAGGGAAAGACTCTTTTCTTTCTGGCGAGGCGAAACGCCTACCATGTACACAAAGAAAACGAGGAAGACGCTCACTCGTTTCTTCTTCTCTAGAAAATCGCTACTGCTCAAATTCGCAGCAACCAAACTAGGATCTGGCAAGCGGCCTCCGCTCCAGCGAACGCAGCTCTCAAATTCTTCTTTTTTCTCTTGCAGGGCCTTTCTTCCCCGAGAAGGCCGAGCAATATCTCCCCCCTGCCTTGCCTTCCACTAGGCAAAACAGAGCAAATGCACGAAAGTCCAGAAGAAAAAAGGACGAAAGAAAAAAAAAACCAACTAAAACGGAACCTGTGTGTGACCGCTGTGCTGATCTCAAAACCGTGGATGGATTTCTTATGTCGAGAGGATCCTGTTGATGGTCGCCATAGCCCAGGCTGCAGTCTCCTTTAGTGGCGCATCGTCCATCATTTGTACCATGTCCAGGAAATCCTTGTAGAATGTGATTTGGCGAAACATCCCCGCTGCTGGAGTGCCCAGTGTATCGGCTAAGTCACCCAGAACACCAACAGCAGCTTTGCTCACCACCTCGTCTCTGTGACACAACAAAAACAAGCATGAGTTTCAAAGACGAAAAGAGAAAGCAAAGTTACCTGTCCTCGTCCCGATAAATCGTCTCGATGAACTGCAAGACGTGCGTTCCAGACTGCAGCATCAGATCGGGCTTTGTCGCCTTGAAGCCCTGTAGAATCCCAGAGTAGGCCTCCAAAATTCCTGTACGCAACTGGTTGTTGTAATCGATCATCTCGGGGTCTTGAAGAGCCTGCTGAGCAGTGACTTCCGCAGCGCCTTGGAGCATCGGCAACGCATACATGAGGTACTTCTCGAAGTGCTCTCCAATCGCGAGAGCAATGTCACCAAAGCACGAGAAGATTGGCGGCTTCACGGAGCGGTGGAGCTGGTTGCTGGAGAGATCTTTCAGGAGCTGTGTCATGATCCCGTCGCAGTATGGTAGAACCTTCTCTTCCAAAGCTCGGCAGATATCTCCAACCACTCCAACAGTGATAGCACACACTTGATACTCCTCATAGTTCTGTAATCCCATCTCCAAGTATCGATAGAACTCGGACATGTACTTCTCGAACTGGCTTCCGGTAGCATAAGCAACGGCCCCGATTGCCAGCATAGCTTCTTCGTGGACTGTGGCACTGCGGCACGCGAACACCTTCAAAAACAGGCCCATAATCTGGTCGGCAAACTGAATCACCGTGACTTTCGTCGACTCCGCTGCGCTCAGCTTCTGGATGATGACTTGCAGGACTCCGCAGAGGAGTGCTTGAACCTCGCCTTGCTTTTCCCGATCATCCGACGACACCACTTGCATCTGAAACGTGCTGTCGAGTTTTTGCATGATGATCGGCATCAGCTGCATTACGATGGTGGCAGTTTCTTCTGTGGAGCACCTCACCACCTCGTTGAGAGTTTCGTAAGCTGAGAACCGGAGACGGGAGTCACTGGCATCTTCCCTGTCGGCTGTGTGGATGAGACCCTCTACAATCTGCTGGTAGAATGGAGACAGTGGTGAGGGTTGGCCCCGCATTTCTTCGTAGCCTTGTGCCAAGAAGTAGAGCGCGCCACAAGTTCTCTCTGCAACGTTCGGAGTATCCTTGAGGCTCTCCAAAAGGCAGGAGAGTATGTGAGGCAGAGACTCCGTAGTGATGACCGACTTATCCACGCCCGGCCCGTGGAGAAACTCAAAAATGCGTCCGAGAGTCCAGGCCGTAGTGTCCTTGACGCTGCTGTTCTCGTCCTTCAGAGCGTTGAGCAGGAACCCGAGGGCCGCATTCACCAGTGGGGCAAGCTTTTCCAGGGAAGGACCCTCGAGAATGGAGCCAAAGGCATAAGTAGCAGCTTCTCTACACCTCCAGTCGGGTTTGACAATGTTGTCCTGGATAAAAGGCATCACCAGCGGGACGATGTCGTCTTCCACCGTCCTGGCTACCAGACCCAGGCAAGTCCCTCCAGCCATGGATAGATTCCAAACGTCCTCGTCCACGTCCTGGTCCTCCTCTTGCTTGGTCATCGTTTCCAGCAGCAGCGGCACCAGGTACGTAAGAGCCTTCTTGATAAACTGGAAGTAAGGGACCTCCGAGTCTCCGCTATATCCCGAGGTAATCTCCTCCTGTATCTCAATCTCCTCGTCACATATCGCGCTCCAAAACTCGATCGCTTGCAATGCTACTGGCTCCTTGTCCTCCTTGACAGCCTTGGAAGTCACCGTGAAGATGTTCTGCATGTAAGGCTGGAGCTTCTCGTAGTACGTCGACGCGATGGAAACCAGGCACTCGAACGCTGCCTGCCTCACTCTCTCGTCCGGGGACACGGCCGCCTCGAACACCATCCTCATGATATAGTCCCTCTCCACGTCGTTCTCAAAGTTGGTCTGGGCGAAGTCGAGCGCGTTGCATAGAGCCCGGGTGGCCGAGAGACGGACCTCGGTGTTGGGCTCGTTGTTGTTCATCCCCTGGACGACGGCCGTGAGGATGGAATTCACTTGTTCTTGAGCAAGAACGTTTGCCGAGACCTCCTCACACACGTATCCCAGCGCCTCTAGCGTCACCTTCTTGAGCTCGGCAGACCCACTTCGCATGTTGCTGAGCAGCAATCCAATCAGCTCCGGCCACTGCTGCTGAGGGATCTCGATCGCAGCCACCTTGGCAATCACCTGGGCAGCGGTGTGGCTCGCATCCAGCACTGGCGCCGCGAGCGATTCCATCAGGCTCGCCTTGATCTGTGCCTTGGCGGCGGCGTCGAGAGCCAGCCACTTTTGGGCCAGCTCGTGCTTTCTCTGCGCATCCTTGGCATCGAGCGAGTTCTTGAGGATCAGGCCCGCTAGCCGGCGGCTCTCTGCCGGCTTGGCGCTGTTGGCGAGCTCGATCGAGAGGGAGACGAGGAACAGCGGCAGATTTTGCTCCTCAAACTGCTTGAGATTGTCCTCGGCGAACTTGCGCACATCCTTATCGGCGGACTGCGCATTGAGAAGAATCGGCGTGACCTCCAGCGCCATTCCTGTGGAGGGAAAACACGAAAATACGGTCGATCGCCGCGACATTGCTAGACGATGGCGCTGCTTACCTCGATTCGATGACAGACGCGGCGCCGGCCGACGGCGAACGAGCTGGAGTGCTCCGACCTAAACCCCTAAACTGGGATTCTTTCCCCAAACTCAAACCCTAATGGCCGCTACTTCTTCCCTCGCTTTAGGGCTCGGCCGAGGATTAAACGGACTCTGTCAAATGGACCATACATTCTGTTTAATACTATTATTATCATTACACTCCTATGGTTAAAATTTATCCTCCTCCTTTATTCTTCTCCATAGGAAATAAGGATTTAGGGTTTATGAGCAGAGTTATGGCGGTGAGCAGGAATACTATGGTGGCATTGCTTGGGGCGCTCCGGGAATGCCGCGATATCGATCGCGGCAAGCGATTGCACGATCAGGCAGCGAAATCTGGAAGTCTCGCCAGCATCAGGGTCGCCAGCAGTCTCATTGCCATGTACGCCAGATCCGGGAGCATGCCGGATGCCCGCAAGGTCTTTGATGCCATTCCTTTCAAGAATGCGGTGCCCTGGACGGCGTTGATCCTGGGGTACGGCACGAATGGCTTGCCGGAGCTGGCTCTGGAGCTGTTTGAGAGGATGGATTGCCGGCCGGATGGGCGGGCGTTTCTCTCGGCGGTGGTGGCGTGCTCGAGTTTGGCAGAGCGAGAGGGATGCTCGAAGGATTTCCATGGGATGATCGTCAAGGTTGTCTCTCTGGAGAAAGGTATGGCTATTCATTCTAAAGTAGCGAAGTGTCGTGCGTTCTCATTTGATTTGTTCTTGGCAAGCTCGCTGATTGAGATGTACGCGAAGTGTGGCAGCGTGATGGATCTGCGGAGGGTGTTTGATAGAATGCCGCTACACGATGTGGTGTCCTGGACTGGATTGATTGGAGGATACGTGCAAAACAACGATCCGGAGTTAGCTCTGGAGCTCTTCGAACACATGCAAGTTGTGAGTTGCTGCTTTCCAAACTCGAGAACTTTTGTCGCTGTGCTCATGGCCTGTGGTCGTTTGGCAGTGAAGGATCATGGATCCAAACGAAAGCTCGCAGGAATGAAAGGAGTGGCGATTCATTCCCATGCCGCGGAGATGGGATTTGAGAAGGATGTCTACGTAGCGAGCTCGCTGGTGGACATGTACGCCAAGTGTGGCTGCCTGAGCGAAGCTGGTGCGGTCTTCGACAGGATCAATCGTCCCAATGCCGTCTCGTGGAACTCCTTGCTGATGGGATGCGTGGAAAACGGGGAGAACGAGCTTGCTCTCCAGCTTTTTCGAGAGATGAGGCAGCGGAGGAACTGTGCTCCAGACGATCGGGCTTTCGTCTCGGCACTGATGGCCTGCACAGGCATCGCAGCGAAGGAACAAGGCAAGGTGGTCGATGGAAAACTTGTGAAGCTGGGCTCTCTGAAGACCGGGATGGTTATCCACTGCCAAGCTTCCAAAAGTAACCTCGACTCTCACGGATACGTAGTGAGCACGCTGGTTGATACGTACTCGAGCTGTGGAAGCATGCTGGACGCTCGCCAGATCTTCGACAGGATGCCACAGCACGACTTGGTGGCCTGGAACGCTCTCATCCGGGGATACGCCGAGAACGGTGAGCCCGAGCTCGCGGTGGAGCTATACCGGGGGATGGAGAACCAAGGCTGTGCTCCGGACGGCCGGACGTTTCTAGCAGCACTGACGGCTTGCGGGAGCTTGGCAGCACTCGAAGCTGGTCGAAGGATCCACGACGACGTTCGTAGACACCGTGCCGAGAGTGATACGTTTGTGGCCAACGCGCTGATAGACTTCTACGGGAAGTGTGGCAGTCCGGTTGAGGCACAGGGCGTCTTCGACTCTATGGAAGGATCAACGAGGAACTTGGTGACTTGGAGTGCTCTCATCTCGGGATACAGCCGCCAGGGAGATAGCCGCAGGGTGTTTGATCTCTTCCAGGCAATGCAGCAGCAACGCATCCAGCCGGATGGGATAACTCTCGCGTCGGTTCTCACGGCTTGCAGCCATGCCGGGCTGGCCGACCAAGGGAAGCTCCTGCTCGAGACGATGGTGCCGAGATTTGGCATCGCTCCCGACGTTGGTCACTACAATTGCGTGGTGGACATGCTGGGACGGGCAAATCGTCTGGACGAGGCAGTGAAGGTGGCGACCACGATGCCGTTTGAAGCAAACGCTGTGACTTGGAAGACTGTGCTGGGTGCTTGTCACAAGTGGAACAACGTAGAAGTTGCCCGCCTTGCTTTCCAGTCCCTGGAGCGCCTGGAGGGGAGAGCTGATGCGTCGAGCCTGGTGCTTTTCGGGAATATAGTCGGCTGTGAGACACCAAGATAGCTGGAGGAGATGCCAAACTTCTGAGCGAGAGTAAGTTCGAGTGGCAGCCGTGAGAATGGAGAGAAAAGCTGAGAAGAACTCGAGCTATACTGCCACTGTTCTTCATAGCCGAAGCTCGGATATCACCAGAAGTATGACCGACGGTCACTGGGTCTTCGACAAGAATGACGAGCAGGAATATGGTGTCCGAGACAACCTTCGAGCTCTTTGAAGTCATTTCACCACCTTGCCGAACGTCGCTAGAGCGGTACAAGCTTTCAATACGGCGACGAAGGCTCCGCATCCGGGACAAGCAGCAAAGGTCGCTCTCCATCGCCGAGCTGAGATCGCAGACGCCCGGGAGACCACATCTCGGTTTGGCATTCTCTTCCGGAGCTCCAAAGCTACTACCAGTACAAGAGCTGCAGCTTGCTCCTGGAAGCCTGTTTGTGGATCTCTTTGCCTTAGTGGTGCGCATGAGCAAGGGACCTATGCTCGTGGCAGTATCTGGGAACTTTATAAAGAGGCTCAGGTGTCAAATCATCTGCTATGTATGGTTTCCCTGGCAATGTCAAAGGATTTGGCCAGAAGAGCTTGTGTGCTTTGCAAAAGAGAGAAGAAGAGAAGAGAAGCTTTCTCTTGATTTGAGTTTTGTAGCTATCACGTCATGGTTGTGAAGAGAAGCTAAACACTCCTAGAGCAAGCAACAGCAAAGAATTATCTGAAAGAATTACCGTAGGTCCATGTTACCTCAGTTGCATACTTGCTACAAGGTCATGAAGCCAACTCGCCTCTTGTGCTACTCTGTCATTGATTGGAACCACAAAGCCTGTTAGAAGTCACACTTGAATTGTGTCTACACCTTCAACTGTTAATAAGCTATTACCCATTGCTCAACTCCAAAAATAGCTCATGGTTGAAAGTTCAGTGATTCGTTACTGCTAAATCTAGCCAAAGAAGGCTAGTGGTGTCCAAGTCTACTCCTTGAGCCATCCATAACAAGCTGTTGGATGCAGCAGAAGAGTCTTCACCATTACCATTGTCTCGGCATTGACTCTTAAATGTGGTGCCACACTGAAGGAAGATCCACATCTAACTTTCAACTTTGCCTCTCAGCATTGCTTCTTCATAGGACAATCCTTGCTTAGGTGCCTACGTTTTGCATGGTTTTTCCTCTGTGTTGTTGGAATGCTTGTTTCTAAGTTGATTAAAAATAATGAGTGCCCTTCTTGTGTTTGTTGATTGTCACAAGTCATAATGGCAATCCCTTCCTGCTCAGCAGTATTGCCTTTGCCTACAATGGTCTTCTTGTTCAGCAAAAATCTGCTACTGGGTGATGTTGGGAATTTTCTTGATATATTGAAAATGAAATTTCATGGCACAAGTTAAAAAAGATAACATTAAACTCTTGATCTATAACATGGCTAGAATCTCTTGGGCTAAAGCCTCCTCTTAAAGCTCTAATTGCCCTGGCATCTAGATCTTACAATTTGTATTGATTGATATCATCATTTTACCACTCATTATATTGATCAATGTTGTTATAAAGAAGGGCATTTTTTCATTCCAAGAGTCCCCACCTTGGAAACTTTGCCATCCTATCTTAATTTTAGACTTCCCAGGAGGTCATCAAGCCTAATATTATTTAAACTTAAAGAATATTTAATTTTAAGTATTTCAAAACCTTTAATAGATTAGAAAAAAAGGTTTACTTTTGTTTATAGGCCTTTTATGAATAATTCTTTGAATCATTCTCTTTAATTGTTTATAATTATTTTTGTCAAAATTTTGTATTAAACTCTAATACCATGTGAAGAGAAGTTAGGCCCTTAGTCTAATTCTTTGAAGAAAGAGAGCTCCTAGAACAAACCTTTGAGATGGCTTTCAATAGCAAAGAAAACCAAAAATCCTGAACTAGAAGAATGCAATTTAAGCTATGTGGTTATACACCCATGTGGCTCTAACAATGGTGTGTGGAAACATGCATGTCTAGATTAAATGCCCCTTATGTGTAATTGACATCACTATTCACTTCTAGTGTTCAGATTTAAATATTTAGAAAAAAAGGAGTTATCTATTTTATATTTCATAAATAATTTAAAATAGAGGTATTTTAAGCTAAAATATCAAATATATTTGATAGATAAAGGTCAGATTATGGGCATAAACTTGAAAGCATGTTGGTTCAAATTTTATGTATATTCTACTTTAACCTCAAAGAACCATCAATTAAATAAACAAAGCTACCTTTTAACCCATTTTTAAGACAATAATGCCATATACCATTAAATGCTTCTCCTATATCATCATTGGTAAATGAATGTACTTTGCCTATCGTCATTCTAAAGGTTAATCTTCCTCTATTCTCATTATAAGTTAAGAGGATTTGTGATTATTTTTAAAATGATTAATTAGTGCTAGATAAGCTTTTGTGAAAAGTTGGAAATTTATCATACTTCTACCTCTATACTCACAGCAAAATTGTGCTCTTCTTGAATATTTAGAAGATATAATAGAATTAGTAAAGGGAAACTTGTTTATGTTTTGCACATAATCATATTTTGACAAACATATATAAAAGTAAAAAACTTAACTTAGAAATATAGTAATATCTGAGAACTATGTAGATATATATGAAGTTTCCTGAAACCCTAAATTATTGCTAAACACTCATCTATTGTGGAGTAGTTCTGTAAGCAACTAAAAGGAACGACTCAAAAGATAATCTATAAAGGTTCAAATATGAAAGGAAAGGGGCCATGACACACTTGGGCTCTCTTGCATCAACACACCTCCAAAATTAATATCAAAAGCATTCACATGGAAAATGAAAGGTCGAATGTAATTAGGATATGCCAAAACTAAAGGAGTCGTCAATAACTTTTTAAAATCCGTAAACGCCCACTCACAATCTACAAACAAAATGAAAAATGACATTGATGACTTAAGCAATGTTTGCAACAGTGCAGTGAGATAAAAAAGATGATCAACGAAATGACTGAGATATTGTACTTTGCCCAGGAAGTACTACTCATCATTTACACACTTCAGAATAAAGAATTTTAGAACAGCCATAAGTTTGTTATGATCAACTTATAAACCTTCACGAGAAATACAATATCCAAGATAAGTCATGTACTTGGACCCAAACACCGGTTTGTCAGGAATCCCCAATTCTTGCCACATTCCTAACTCTCACCAGATTCCTGACTTGCAGACCATATTCCTGACTCTTGAGACACTTCCCTATTCCTGACTCTTTGATTTCCCGTATGATTCCTAAGTCTTGAGCCACATTCCTGATGATGATGTGGCACCTCCTCGACCTTAGCTATATTTAGATTGTCCTCGATCCAAGAGTGGTGGTGTCGCGAATGTGATTTCGGGTATCGAAAGTTACCTATCAGCCAGTCCTTACGGACATTCTTACCTTACTGCCACGATGGCAAGAGGTCGGTATTGCTAGACCCTTTATTAGTCCCTTTTGTTCAAGTGTTAGTAAATTGAGTTTAACATCTGTACTTGGCCGGATGAGCATAAGGAAGAAATTCCTAAGTGTTTATTTAGTTGAGCATACTCGGCCCGGCTTGTTAGTTCTCTTTTGCTCTGTCTTGCACTGGCTTGACAAGAACCCTCGCGTATTGAGATTGGTCCCTCAATATTGCTACATGATAGTTTACCGTGTCTGCCAAACACCCTCGCTATCATGCCCTTTATGTTAGTCTTATTTCGGTCTCAAATGCTATTTATGGAAAGTGTCCAGATTTGCTTATTTGGCATATCTACGGAATGTAGAGATTGACCTGAACACAATGGTGTTCGTCCCGTGTCCAAATTTGCAATCTAGCGCCATTCCATATTTAGTAAGTTTCGAGTTTGTCTTAGAGACTAACTCCTGATACTAAGGGAGGCTTAGGGTGAAAGCCCAAAGCGTGTGTTCCTCAAGGGGGGGGAGGGGGGCTATGGGGGGTTCCAAATGTATAGTAGGGATAGTGGGTAGGTTGGGCATGGCCGACCAACCTGAGGCATAGTCTAGCTCTCGCTTGCGTGCCTGTCCTTGTTCTGCATCCGGCTTGGGTCTAAGCCCAAGTTCCATTCTATGCTAGCTGGTGGAGTACCTATGTCTTTGTGTTAGGCCACCGGTATACTGAAATAATGCCAGACTCCATTTGGCTTCGTTTTGCGTGCTGGTCCTGGCATTGGGATGCTGGTTGCTCTAGGACTGTTCCAAATCACTCTGGGCTCCTATCCCTTTGCTCCTTGGGCTATATGCTCGGGAGTTGCTCCATGGTCCGATTCCAACACTCCTTGGCTCCATGTTTGGGAGTTTGGCACTGTTCCTTCGTTTAATGGCTCAAGGCCTTGAACCTCGGGTTTCACACCACATTCCTTTGGACACATGGCATGTGACACGTGGCATCTGTCACATGGCACAAAGAGGGTTTAGGTTTCACTTCGTGGTGTTATTTTATGGTAAATCACCATAGGATAAAGGGTAAAAACCATGTGTGCTACATTTGGTATCAGAGGATACGTCTCAGCGAGTATTATCTAATGAGATTGGGCAACTAGTCTCGTTGCATATGCAGAGATGAATATGATGATCCGAGTGGGTACACATTTGGGTGCAAAGACTTCGGGTTATTTCCTTGGGTATAGATTTAGTTACCTTGTTGTACTTTATGATGTGAGCTTGTTCTTGGGCTCATAGGATGGATTGAGTTGTTCCAGTTGCACAAGTTGGAGCTTGGGCTCGTGAGTGAGGCACATAGCAACTCGAGGATACTCTTTGAGTTGGCAGGATTAATGTTAGCCTATCGTTGGTTTCGTGAGTTGTTCCATGTACTGTGAGTGAAAGTAAACTTTCCTTGGGTTTGTTATGAGTGGCAAATATGTTAGACCATAGTTGTTTAGCATGGCACTAGTGGATCCTTTCTAGACATGATTACAAGTGGATCAATCAAGACTATAGGGGTTAATCTATTGATTCAAGTAATCATTGCCGTGCTCTCTCATAAACTTTTTCTTGGATTGGACTGAAGGCAGTGTGAACGCAAGCTTGAGGTTTAGTCAAAGATGAGACTGAAAATAGAGTTATCAAGAACAAAGGATCAAACACGTAAATCGTTTTCTTTTCTTGGAGAGATGGTTTGCAATGAGGTGTTAACTCATTGCTTGTATTCACATTATGCAATCAAGAGTCCCTATCTTGATGCATGTTGGTTATGATAGTCTTACAAGTGGTGAGTCATAGGATGGATAGTGGTGAAGCGCTATACCATTTTATCTAGGCTTGTTATTGAAAGACTTGGGTTGCAATGCTCAATTCTTTTTTGGGGAACCTTGCTATTGCTCCTTGAGTAGCTTAGTGTTGGATTAGTTTTGAGTTTGGTCGGAAAGAGAGTGGCATGAGTTTGTCCGTGTTGTGAACAAAAGTTAGTGGTGTTAAGTGTTGTAAATCTTTATCGGTGGGGTGTGGCATTTATGTTGCATTTTGTCGAATCGAGTTAGCACTTGATAATCACATAAACCTTTGAAGTAGTGATACAACATTTCTCGTGGTGTTGCTCAATTGATGATCAAGTCATTGTGATTTCTATATCATATCTATATGGTAATGAGCAATATATTTATGAAGTTGCTTGGTTAAACGATGATCAACCCCAAAGTGGTTGATGGTGAAGCTAGTCTACTTGCATGAAGTAGCATTATACTGGATTTCAATGGTGGTCCATTATGCTAAACTTGAGTGGTATGTTGTTTCCTTGAGAGTTTGCCTATAAAGTGTTAGAAAAGGGTTGTAGCATTCATTTGCTATAACTTATCGATTGATCCGTTAACACTTGGAGTAAGTTATTGGATGGAGAGTCATTAGCTAAGTCATTAGTTTTGGCATTATGAAGTTTAGCTTATGGATGTGTTGAGGAGGATATTGTGGGTTGCACCATTATTTCTTCTTTAGCATTGAAATTAGTTCATGTAAGACTCGTGATTGTTGTTAGGCAAGACTTAGCTATAAACTTTTTCGAGATTTTGGTTCTTTGAGTTTTATGCTCATTGTTTCATTTGTTAGAAGTTGTTGGGGGAATGCATTTCAACTTATTAGCTTCGATGTTGAAGTTGACTCTTGCATCTAGCAATCATTGGTGATGATTGACTATC
Source organism: Selaginella moellendorffii (assembly GCF_000143415.4). NCBI lineage: Eukaryota > Viridiplantae > Streptophyta > Lycopodiopsida > Selaginellales > Selaginellaceae > Selaginella > Selaginella moellendorffii. The sequence continues at coordinate 566,567 of NW_003314336.1, forward strand.
ATCTAGGATAGTTAATTATTCTTATCAAAAGAGTTTGCTTGATTATTGTTGATATAAAATGATTTACCGTTCTTCAGAATGGTGGATTCTTTCTTCAATGATGATTATGCACACATCTTTTTGATGGGATGATTGATGATCTTTCATGATAGTTTGTGGTTCTCCTTGGTGGCTTATGGTTTTTCGCATTACTACATGTTCTTTGTGGTTTGCTCTAGATTGGTCTCTTGGGTTTAAGATATTGGTGAGATATTGATGACACTTGCTAAAGCAACTTTAGTTTCTTGGTGTTGTTGACTGGGATTTATTTAGATTAGCTAGTGTGATAATTGGTATGAATGAGTGTTTGTTGGTCTTACCACATTCATTCTATTTTATTGATTGTTGCTCGAGTTAGTTTTGATAGATTTGGATGTTATTTCCTTTGGGTGATATATTCGCGAGTATTCTACTTGCCAGTCAATGATCCTTTATGTTCTTTGAGTTATCTTTCATAAGTTGTTTGGCATACTGTCTACCATCTTCGATAGTTAAACTTTATCATTGAGTTTCCTTGATGATAAACTTGCTATTGACTTTTGTTAGATGGTGATTCCTATGTTTACTAATTATGATGATCTTGGTGGTTCCTGCACTATACTTCTAAGTTATCGGATGATAACTTACTTGGAACATTTGTGTTTTAATCTAATATTTATTCACTGATAATTAAATCTCTAAGATATCATTGTTTATGACTTTGATATTGTCCATCTATTAATATTTGAACTTGGGCCAGTATAGGCAGACTGGCTTCGGCATTTCGTGTGCATGTTGAAATCTTTAGTCATAGGGTAGCTACTGTCAACTGGTCACATCACCCGCCTCTTTATCGATGATCCTTATTCTGTTAAAAGGGTGTGACCGTGTAAACAACTCTAACTGCCTGTTTACAGTAGTCTATCTAAACCTTACCAACGGGTTTGGTTTCTTTGCTCAAGAGGGTTGGGTTCTCTCTGGCTTCTCTCTCTATGCCATTTGCGGGCAGGGGCATATCACGCTTTTGTAAGCTAGGTGACACCCAGAGCAGCAAGGGTGGCTGACTCTGTTGGTCATTTCCTTGTCAGCGACGGTCGGAAGGTGTCTAAGCTGGTAGCGCATCCGCGTTAGACAAAGAGGTTGCCTCCTAACTCATTTAAGTTGGTGCATTTCTCACATAGTGTGAATACCATGAACTTTTTCTGGAGTTGTTTCCTTGGCGGTATTCTAGACTGGAGTATGCATTGATGAGGATGTCAATCTTCCGTAGGAGGGGAGAGTGTCGCGAATGTGACTTCGGGTATCGAAAGTTACCTGTCGGCCAGTCCTTACAGACATTCTTACCTTACTGCCACGATAGCAAGAGGTCAGTATTGCTGGACCCTTTATTAGTCCCTCTTGTTCAAGTGTTAGTAAACTGGGCTTAACATCTGTACTTGGCCGGATGAGCATAAGGAAGAAATTCCTAAGTGTTTATTTAGTTGAGCATACTCGGCCCGGCTTGTTAGTTCTCTTTTGCTCTGTCTTGCACTGGCTTGATAAGAACCCTTGCATATTGAGATTGGTCCCTCAATATCGCTACATGATAGTTTACCGTGTCTGCCAAACACCCTCGCTATCATGCCCTTTATGTTAATCTCATTTCGGTCCCAAATACTATTTATGGAAAGTGTCCAGATTTGCTTATTTGGCATATTTACGGAATGTAGAGATTGACTTGAACACAATGGTGTTTGTCCCGTGTCCAAATTCGCAATCTAACGCCATTCCATATTTAGTAAGTTTCGAGTTTGTCTCAGAGATTAACTCCTGATACTAAAGGAGGCTTCGGGTGAAAGCCCAAAGCGTGTGTTCCTCAGGGGGGGGGATATGGGGGGTTCCAAATGTATAGTAGGGATAGTGGGTAGGTTGGGCATGGCTGACCAACTTGAGGCATAGTTTAGCTCTCGCTTGCGTGCTTGTCTTTGTTCTGCATCCGGCTTGAGTCTAAGCCCAAGTTCCATTCTATGCTAGCTGGTGGAGTACTTATGTCCTTGCATTAGGCCACCGGTATGCCGAAATAGTGCTAGACTCCGTTTGGCTCTATTTTGTGTACTAGTCCTGGCATTGGGATGTTGGTTGCTCTTGGACTGTTCCAAGTCGCTTCGGGCTCCTGTCCCTTGGGACACTGTCATGCCATTTGGCTTGACAAATGCTACAGCAGTTTTCCAACACATGGTGAATGATGTCTTTTTGATCAGATGGTGATCGTCTACCTCGATGACATCCTCATCTATTCAAAAACTCAGGAGGAGCGCGATGAGCATGTGCGCAAGGTCCTGGCGAAGCTGTGGGAACACGGCCTATACGCGAAGCTTGAGAAATGTTCCTTCGATCAGGAGTCTATAGAGTTCCTTGGGTACATTGTCACTCACGATGGATTCTACCAAAGTCAAGACTATTCTCGAATGGGAGCCTCCACAATCAATGTCAGATGTTCAGGTTTTCCTTGGCTTCGCCAACTTCTAGCGCAAATTCATTGATCACTACTCTGACATTGTCCTTCCTCTCACGCATCTCACACGCAAGGATGTTCCCTTCTCTTGGTTTGCTGCTACCCAGCAGACATTTGATACACTCAAGGTGGCCTTCAGTTTTGCTCCCGTCTTGATCCACGCTAATCCCTCACAACCTTTCTTCATCGAGGCTGATGCCTTCGACTTTGCCATCGGTGCTATGCTGTCTCAACTTGGAGCGGATCAAGAATTTCATCTGGTTGCTTTCCATTTGCGGAAATTCCAGCTTGCGGGAATCAATTACGAAATCCATGATAAGGAGCTCCTTGCCATCGTGGATTCCTTTGGAGAATGGCATCATTTCTTGGAGGGGGCGGGCCATCAAACAACGGTCTGGATGTATTACAAAAATCTTGAATACTTTGCCACTTCCCGAGTTTTGAGCCGTTGTCAGGTAAGGTGGGCACAATTTTTGAGTCAGTTTGACTTTGTTATCAAGTACAAACCTGGAAAGCTTCAAGGCCTTCCTGATGCTCTTTCAAGGCGCTCCTATCTCAGTCTCAGGCATGGTAATCCTGCCTTCAATCAACAGGATCAGGTTATCCTCGGTCCTGATCAGCTTCAAGTTATGGCAATTTCCCTAGCCCCTCAGGACTCCTCTTTGATGGATGCGATCAGAAACGATCTTCAATTCGATGACCTCGCCAGCGACATTTTCCCCCTTCTTCAAGCTGGACACCTAGTGACTCCTGATTGTCAGCGATTTGACGAGTTCGAGTTCTTAGATGGCTTGTTGTACCGTGGGGAGCAGTTTTACGTTCCTGAAGGTGATGCTCAAAGGTTGGTCCTGATCGCGTGCCATAATAGCCATAAATGCTGGTCACTTTGGCATTGCAAAAGCCTATGAGCTGGTTTCACGGGACTTTTGGTGGCCTCACATGGACGACTATATCAAAGCTTTTGTTACCTCTTGTGACTCTTGCGCCCAGAATAAGGTACCTTGTCACCTTCCTTTAGGTTTTCTTTGTTCCCTCCTGGTCCCTTCAGGTCCTTGGGAATCCATCTCCATGGATTTCTTGAGTGATCTTCCGAGTTCTGAAGGCTTCAACAGCATTTTAGTCGTGGTGGATTTCTTCACAAAGATGGCGCACTTCCTACTGTGTACGATGGAGTTTTTGGGCGAGGATATAGCAAAACTGGTATTCCGGGAAATTTTCTGACTTCATGGGATTCCTGTAGATGTGGTTTCGGATCGGGGACCTCAGTTCATCTCTTATTTCTGGCACGGTTCTTGCAGCTTCTTGGAGTGAAGGCCAACCTCTCTTTGGTGTATCATCCTTAAACTGATGGACAGTTCGAGCAAACGATTCAGACGTTGGAACAATTCCTGAGGTGCTTCATCAACTATCATCAGGATAACTAGTTTGATATCCTTCCCCTTGTTGAGTTCTCTTATAACAACTCTGTTCACTCCTCTCTTTGAGTTTCCCCCTTCTTTGCAAACTCTAGCCGAAATCCTCAATTCAATCTCTCACTTCCTTCTCCATCTGAATCCTCTTGTTCAAATCCCCGCTCTAAGGAATTTGTCTCAAACCTCCAAGAAATCCACAACTCCATCTCCTTCTACCTCCATCGTGCTCAGGAATCTCACAAAACATTTGCCAATGTCCATCGTCAGGATTGTCCCCCTTACAATATCGGGGATAAAGTCTGGCTCCTCAGGCGAAATATTTCCACCACCAGGCCATGTCCCAAACTTGATTTCAAACGCCTCGGTCCTTTCCCTATCACTTCCATCATTAATCCTGTCACTTATTGCCTTGCACTTCCCTCCTCATATCAAATTCACCTTGTTTTTCACTCCTCTCTCCTTGAGCCTTATATTCCCAATTCTATTCCAAATTGGGTCATTCCTCCGCCTCCACTAGTATAGCTTGAAGATGGGTCTGAGTACGAGGTTTAGGACATCCTTGATTTCAAGATCTCACGGTCTAAACTCTACTATTTTCGACTGGAAGGGTTATAGACTTGTGGAACACATTTGGGAACCTGTGGACAACATGATTCATTCTCCTGACCTTGTTCAAGACTTCCACCACCGCTATCCTTCTCGTCCCAGTCCTCATTCTTTTTCTCCATCTCCCATCCTTCACTGCCCATTTTATCCTCCTCTTTGTTCTCATTCATGTCCTCATTCCACTTGTTCTTGAGGAGGGGGTGCTATCAGGAATCCCCCAATTCTTGCCTGACTCTTGCCGGATTCCTGACATGCAAACCACATTCCTGACTCTCAAGACATTCCTGACTCTCTAATTTCCCATACAAATCCTGAGTCTCGAGCCACATTCCTGATGATGATTGTGTTGCCTCCTTGACCTCAGCTATATTTAGGCCGTCCTCGATCCAAGAGTGGTGGAGCTTCATCAACCTATAGTATATATAAGTTAGCCTTGTTCCATTTCTCCACAATTTGAATCAATGCTAATCTAAGGCCTCTTCTTTGTTTCCACTAGCTTTTCTCTTTGTCTTCTGCATTTTCTAGTCTTGATCTTGTTGGGGGTCTTGACATGCTTTAGCTTTAAACTAACTTCCCGTAACCGATCTAACACTTTATCAACATCATGGATGTTTTCTCCTACATTCTCTTTGAGCAGATTAATGCATCATTGATGAAGTTAAAAGTCACCTTCAGCATATCACAAAGAACTTTATCCAGCATCTTTTGGGAAGTTACCAAAGCATTGTTTAAACCAAATGGCATCACTAAGTACTCGTAGAAACCAAATGATGTATGAAAAGTAGTTTTAGGAATATTTTCTTTGGCCATCGGTACTTGTCAGTACCCAGAAGCAAGATTTAATTTGGTGGTTTAGTTACTACAAATTTACTCATTAAAAAGTTAATAACCAAATCTAAGTGACAAAAAAAATAAAAATCATGAATCAATTCAAAAATATCAACTAGTTAAAATATATGAACTAACGACTTCTTCCCAAACGATTCAAGAGATTAACAATGTGAGGAAAAGGGTATACATCCAAGATCGTCACTTCGATTAATAAACAATAGTTGATGCAAAAACAAATTCTTCTATCATGTTTTTTCACAAGATGAGGTTCATATGCCTAAGGATTTTGTGATTTTTGAATAACACCCCTTTCCAACATTTTTTTTACATTTGCATGTAAATCTTGATTTTTTTGGGTGACCGATGAAGAACTGAAAGCTTGATTAAATGAGCATCCTCATTTGGAATTGTAAGCAACTAAATTTTCCATTTTACTTTAGTCATTTAACCACACCTCCAACCATTTGGAGGAGTCTTACTAACAACCTCTATAAGTCCTATGTGAGACACAAATTCCTAAACCCCAAAGTGGAGCCAAAAGGGTGCCACGTGGTAGTGGCCGAAGTGAAAGCCAAACAAGTGTAACACGTTTGGACTAAAATCTTCGACTTAAAAGGTCGAGAGCAGGAGTGAAATTCCCAATGAAGTGCTCGAGGAACAACCACGAAGCGAGCAATAAGTGAATCTTTAGAAAAGGGACACAAGAGGACCAACACATGACACGTAGAAGTGTCTGAGATGGAGTCCAAGAAGGAGTCTGAGATGGAGTCCAAGATGGAGTCCAAGATGGACCTGAGATGGAGTCTGAGATAGGGTCCAAGATGGACTTGAGATGGAGTTCGAGATGGAGACTGTGATGGAGTCCGAGATGGAGTCCGAGATGGAATCTGAGATGGACCTGAGATGGAGTCTGATATGAACTCGAGATGGAGTCCAAGATGGAGTCCGAGATGGAATCTGAGATGGACCCGAGATGGAGTTCAATATGGATTTGAGATTGAGTCCGAGATGGGTCCGAGATGGAGTCCGAGATGGACCCGAGATGGAGTCCAAAATGGAGTCTGAGATGGAGCCAAGATGGAGTCTGAGATGGACTCGAGATGGACCTGAAATGGAGTCCGAGATGGAACTGAAACCGAGACTAAGTCTAAGTTCGAGTCTGAGTCCAAATAGCAATCATTCCCCGAGGGGGGGGGGGGGATCAGGCTGGCTGGCTGTAGGGGGTTCCAAAAGTATAGTAGGGAGAGTGTGGGGGTTGGACCCTAATGGAGTTAGTTTGGCCAAGAAAGGCTAGTTTGGCCCAGAAAGGCTATGCCCAATTGTTAGGTGATGAGATAACCATTGAGAAGTCCAAAGCTAGAGTGAATATAGACCAACAAGCAGGGTAACTTGGTGAAGTGTTCAAAAGCCGGCTCTAGTTCCCTTGGGAAATTGAATGGTCGATGCTTCCAGTCCAAGCATGGGTGGCACTACCTACTTGGATACTTGGTGTAGCTTAACATAACCTTGCTTTAAGCCCATAGCTAGAGCACCCAAAGGCGAAAGGTGGGGAGAGTACCCATGAGGCTTGCGTAGGGCCATAGTGTTCTGAAATGTTGTCCCAAAGTCCTGGACTGTGGAAAGGAAGAGGAGTAGTCCTCTAGTATGGTGACCAAGGATACGGTCACATAGTAAGGAAGTCCGAGGAGTGGGTCTATCCTTGAGGAGTAGCAAGTTGGGAGGACATGGCTCTCCACTATAGTTCATGTGTGAGCCTGTAGGCAAGGTGGTGGATAAAAAAGGGTGAATAAAGGAACGACTTTGGGATCTTGGGACCAGTATAAAGTTTTCTTCAGAGAGTTGGAAATGTGATCCAGATGAGCGTTTGACTCAGCAAACTGGCTAATATAATTGTGGTAAATAATTATAGTTGGGATCATGGGAAATATAGAGACTCCAAAACAATAAAGGAGTCACAAGATTATCCTCATATAGTTGAGGTTAGTGCTCATGAATTGGAGACCAAAATTAATGACCATGGGAGGTTAAATACGGAAGAGGACACAAGTCCTTAACATGGTAGTTGAGGCTACCCTTAATAAATGCTAGAACAACCCAAGGGATTGGGGGTGTACTTAGAGAATGAGTTGGTATTCTTATCACATGAATATATAGTCCTAAGGGGCAAAGGTAGCCATATAGAATAAAGAATAATCAAGTGTCGAAGTAACACTTGAAAAAATGGTCCTTATATGTAGGACATAAATATAAGAAATTGTATTCTAATGAGCTAGCACCTCATGGGACCTTATAAATCGTCAGATTAGTGAAGTCCAAAAAGCTAGATGACTCGAATGGAGCCAAGGAATGGTCTTAAAGGATTGGTGAAAGCATTTGAACTGAGGTGTGTTATACCCCACAAAAGATAAGGAGGATTATAAGATCCAAATGTGAAAACAGTGGGTATCTCATTGATGGTAAAATGTGCTATACTAAAGGTATGGGAAAGTGTTTCCCAAAAGAAAGCAACTTTGACACAAAGTTGTGTGTAAACTATATTGTGTAATACTAACAGATAATTGACATGAGAAACAACTGTATTAGTCTTGGCAAAGACCTAGATACAAATAAAAAGTGTCATAAAGGTAGGTTCGTGGAGTTAATGGTGTGGAAACACCGAATGTGCCAAGGCATGATGCCTTGAGGTCAAGTTCGTAAGTTCATGAGAACCCCTTCCCAAAGGAATCCTAATGGAAATGGGAATGGCATAGCGTAAATTGGAAGGCATGCGGTTAGAGTGTGGTGACCCAAAATAATGATAGAGGTGTGGAAGCACTAGCAATGAGTTGCAGGACTTGATAACTATGACGCAACTAAGCAAAAAGGTGCAAAATAATTAATTGAACTAGTAGAAGGTAACTACCTAAAACTTTTTATTAGGATAAGGAAGTTAGACATACCCTTATGGGGGATAAATTGCTCATGTTGCGATATAGTAAGTCAATGTCATAAAGAGAATGCTCATTACCAAAGAAAGCTATCATTGGGACATCCAAACACTCTAAAACACTAGGAAATGGTGTTTGGTGTCATGAGGGCATTAAATAAAGCCCAAGGCACTAAATCCCTAGCAAATGATGTATAAGAAGTGTTATCCAAACATCCAAGGTTGTGGAGACAAGAGAAATTTATATATCCGAATTGGACAAAGCCATAAAGGGATTTTGGTAAGGCTAGTCATAGACATATAAAGGCCTATAAGTAGCAACGTTAATCCCAGTGTGTAGAATTACAAGGTGAGCATACTCGGATTGAGGAACCACTCCTTAGGCTATCAAGTAAGTTCATCCCTATGAATACTTGCTAAGGCATGGTAGAAAGTGCAAAGCTATCCTCCTAGTCTGGATGAGAATGATTGAAGGAAACGTATAAAGCTAAAAAACAAATAATAAAGGGATAGAACCGAACCATAGGAATCGAAGGGTATAACTAAGGGTGGTTATACAAGTTGAGAGTGGAGAATCAAATGGGGGCTCGAACGGTTTGTTATTAGCAACCGTGATGCTATGGAGAGTTTAAATATAGAATTATCTATATTAGACCATATGGTAATTAGAAAGCTTGCAAAAAAGAGAGGCCTTAGCAAGCTAAAGAATAGAGTTCCTTAAAAGTTCCCAAAGACGATTCTAAGTAGATAAGTACTTATAAAGCCAAGTATAAATGGTTTATAGAGCGCACAAAATCAAAAAGTTGCAGCAGAAGCATGGTCTTGAAGCTTGCTTTATCAAGGTTAAAGAAGTAATTCTTAAGTGTTCAAAGAGAGGGCTTTGAAAAAAAGTCGATGATTAAGGATTTTCATGCTTGTGCATGAACCATATTACGGTGGTTGGATGACTTGCTAGGTGAGATTAGCAAATTGGGGGAATAAATACCCTAATTGAAGGTGCTAACTTCAAAAAGGGTGGCCCATGGAGCCAAGCATATGGAAGAGTCCATGCATGACACAGATATGTCAAATGAAAGGATTTGGCAATATGGCTTTCATTTGACAATATGGAGGAATTAAGTTCCTAAACTATGATTTGTAGCACGCTTTAAGTATAAGTTGGTGCACCAGCATGGAGAGTCATGCCAAGTGTAAACTCCTGAATTTGGACTTCCCAGGAGGTCACCCAGCCCAGTACTATTCAAACCCAAGGACGTTTAACCCCAAATATCCCAAGACCCTTAACCAATTGGAAAAGGGGGTGCACTCTTGTTTATGGGCCCTTTCCCTCTATATTTAAACCCCTATGGATCGTCTCTCGAGTCGTTCCCTTTGATTGCTTACACCAAACATCTTGTATGATACCATCTGTAAATGCATATACGGAGGTTGGGTTTGAGTCCTGACCCTCTAGTGCTTGAGTTCGAGTCCTAACTCACTAGGGTGAGGTGATGGTTTGGAATATAAGGACACTCATTTTTCAATGATCATGGACTCTTAATAACGAGACTAGCTTAGGGCCACCACCAAGTGGGGGATGCCTCGGAGTCGTGATGCACGGTTAGATTGTTTAATGTGAAAGCTTAGCATATCTAACTTGAACACTTTGGTGCAAGTGGCACCAAGGATGTAATGAATGAGATAGGGACACCCAATCTTAGTTGTTATGGACCCTTGGTTAGAAGGGTTGGCTTGGGCGCACCACCAAATGTGGGGGATGCCCCCGGGGTTATGGTCAACAACTTAAAGGTCTGGAAGACCTATTATCTATTGGCAAACCTATTAAAGTGCCAAGATGAGACTATTAAGTGATCTTGTGGCTAAATAAGGATAAGGTTCTTTTTTGGGTAAGGAATAAAGTTCTTAGTTCAGAGTATTAATTTGAACTAATAATAATGGTGTGGCTTAGTCAAGGTGACCAAGTGGGAAGAACACTTAAAGGAAATGAGCTATATCAATGCGATGGCATAGTGAGTCCAAAGAAAATAGTTTTTATGAGAGATCCATGGGAGGGTCACAAAGTTGGGCCATGGATGGGGTATATAACAGAAAATGCTAAAAAGATCTATTAGGGGTGAGCACCCTTTGGACTTGGCAAAGTGGAGTTTTTGCTATGGAACCGAAAGAATACCTTAAGGATGGAGGTAGTGATCCTATGTTTCTTGGTGCAACAATCAACGGATAGGAGCAAAAGACTAGTGGCTAAGAAAAGAGCCATGGGAATCATGGGATAAAACCCAAATGGCAAAGTTAAGCCTGAAACACTAATGTGTTAGATGCTAAGAGATTGTGGGAAGGTAATGTGTTTCCAAGGATGGATTCCCAATTGCTTCGATTTAGCGAAGGTGGAAGCTCCAAGGGAGGAGCAGTAGCCAAATGATAGGGCTGTGGATAGCCCTAGCACTGTGGACAGTCCGAGTCTAAATACTAATACAGAGTATTGGGTGAAAGCCCAAAGTGATTGTTCCCCATAGGGGGGGCGGGGGGTTCCAAAAGTATAGTAGGGAGAGTGTGGGGGTTGGACCTTAGTAGAGTTAGTTTGGCCAGGAAAGGCCAGTTTGGCCCAGAAAGGCCAATTTAGCCCAGGAAGGCCATGCCCAGCTGTTGGGTGATGGGATAACCACTAGGAAGTCTAAGGCTAGAGTGAATATGGACTGACAAGTGAAGTAGCTTGGTGAAGTAGGTAGTGCCACCCACACTTGGATTGGGAGCATTAACCATTCGATCTCCCGGGGGAACTAAAGCTGGCTCTTGAATACTTCACTAAGCTACCCCACTTGTCTGTCTGTATGCATTCTAGCCTTGACCTCCCAATGGTTATATAATCACCCAACATTGGGTATAGCCTTTTTGGGCCACACTAGCCTTTTCTAGCCAAATTGGTTCCATTAGAGTGCAACCTCACATTCTCCCTACTATACTTTTGGAACCCCTGCAGCCCCCCCCCAGGGGACAATCACTTTGGGCTTTCACCCCACAATCTATATCAGTATTTGGATTTGGACTCGGACTCGGACTCAGACTCGGACTTAGACTTGGTCTCAGTCTTGGTTTCATTCCTAGTCTCGGTCTCTATCACGGGTCCATCTCGAGTCCATCTTAGACTCCATCTCAGATCCATCTTAGACTCCATCTCGAGTCCATCTCAGACTCCATCTCAGACTCCATCTCAGACTTCATCTCGGGTCCATCTCTGGCTCCATCTTGAACTCCATCTCGGGTCCATCTTGAACTCCATTTGGGGTCCATCTCGGATTCCATCTCGGGTCCATCTCGGACTCCATCTCGGACTCCATCTTAGGTCCATCTTAGACTCCATCTCAGACTCTTCCACGTGTCATATGTTGGTCCTCTTATATCCCTTTTCTAGAGACTCACTTATTGCTTGCTTCATGCTTATTCCTGGAGCCCTTTATTGGGAGTTCCATTCTTGCTCTCGACTTTTCAAGTCGAAGCTTTTAGTCTAAACATATTACGCTCATTTAGCTTCTGCATCAGCCACCACCATATGGCACCCTTTTGGCTCTACTTTGGGGATTAGGGATTTGTGTCTCATAATTCCACCACCTATAGATGAAGCTCGATGTCCTTGTTGAATGATAAACCATTTTATAAAATAACCCCATCATGGATTACCACTTTTCATCCTTGGCACCCAACCAATATCTATCAATGGTTTGACACCAAAAGCTCACCGTGCTTTGTCCATCCTCTAAGGAGCATAGTCTTTCCAACTTAGAGACTCATTAGACTACTGATGCTGGTCCTTCCCCCCTTTTTTTTTGTTTATTTAGTTCATGCTAAACTCGTTTTCAATTTCACTACTCATTCAAGAGTAGTCTCGGCCTTTACTAACATAACCATTGCACTCTAGAGCTTTAATATTGATATCTCAAATCAATTTCCTAGGTGTGTCTGACACCTTGTATTGCACCAGTTATAGGAAGTTCTTTACTAGAGGGCATCATCATATTTTCTTTCATTTCATGCCATCGTTGGCACTAAGTTCCACTTATCCATAACTCATATTAGGGCTATCCATGGCCCTATCATTTAGCTACTTTACCACTTCATATATTTTAAAGCTTTTACCTTCGCCAAATTGGAGCATTTAGGAATTCATCATTGGAAATATATTTCCTTTCCCACAATTCGTTAGCATTGCTTAAGTTTGCTATTTAGATTCCTTCTAATGATTTTTATGGCTTAATCTCGGCCACTAATCTTTTGCTTCTATCCTTTGATTGTTGCACTATGCAACATAAAATCACTACCTCCATCCTTGAGATATCTTTTTTGTTTCATAGTGCTTTGCCAAGTTTAAAAGGTGTTTATCCATAATAAATATCTATAGCATTTTCTGCTGTGGGCTCTATTCATGGCCCAACCTTGAGACCCACCCATGAGTCCTTTTCTTAGAGACTATTTTCTTGGACTTACCATACTATTGTATTGTTACAATTCAGTTCCTTTAGGTGTCTTTCCCACTTAGTTACTTTGACCAAGCCATACGATTACCAATAGTTCAAATCAACACTTTGAATTAGAAAATTCACAAGGATCTTATCCTTGTTTAGCTATAGATAATCTAGTGATTTAACTTTGATACCTTAACAGGTTTATTAATAGGTACTAGGTCTTCCAGACTTTTAACTTGTTGACCATGATCTCAGGGGCATCTCTCACACTTGGCAGTGCACCCAAACCAGCCCTTTCAGCCAAGGGTTCATAACAACTAAGATTGGGTGTCTCTATTTCATTCACCATGTTCTTAGTGCCACTTGCATTAAAGTGTTCAAGTTAGATATGCTAAGCTTTCACACTAAGCTATTTAACTGTGCATCACAACTTTGGGGCATCCCCTTCTTGGTGGTGTGTCCAACCTAGTCTCTTTATTAAAAGTCTATGACCACCGAAAAATAAGTGTCCTCATATTCCAAACCATTACCATGCCCTATCGATTTAGGACTCGAACTCAAGCACTATAGGGTTGGGACTCAAACCTAACCTCCGTATATGCATCTATGAATGGCATCACCCAGGATGCCTGGTGTAACTCCCCATACTAGTGCACCAACTTATACCCAAAACGGTTTATAAATCATAGCTTAGGAACTTACTTCCTCTGAACTACCAAGTCCTCTCACTTGACAAATCTATGATTATATATGGATTCTTCCATGCTTAGCCTTATAAGCCACCCCTTTTGAAGTCAACACCTTCAACTAGGGTCTTTGTTCCTCGACTTGCCAATCTCGCTCAGCAAACCATCTGATTAGTGTAACATGGTTTCATGCATAAGCGTGAAAGTCCTTAACCATCGATTTTTGTTCGAAGCCATTTTTTTAAACACTTAGGAACTATTTCCTCTACCTTGATAGCCTCGCCTCATGGCAAGCTTCAATAACCACGCTTTTACTGTACCACTTTGATTTCTTGCATTTTATGAACTATTTATATTTGTCTTTTTAGATATTAACCTACCTAAAATTGTCTTTGAGAACTTTGAAGGGACTATGTCCCTTAATTTTTTAAAGCCTCTCCTTTTGCAAGCTTTTTAATTGTCATATGGTCTAACATGAACAATTCCATATCTTAGACTTTCCATAGCATCATAGTTGACAATAACAACACTTTTGAGCACCCATTTAATTCTCCACTCCCAACTTGCATAACCACTCTCAATTACCCTTCGATTATTATAGTTCAATTTTATCCCTTTACTACTTGTTTTTGGTCTTAAACGTTTCCTTCAGTTATTCTCCTCTAGACTAGGAGGATAAATTTGCACTTTCTATCATGCCTTAGCAAGTATTCTTAAGGATGAACCTACGCGATACCCTTGGGAGTGGTTCCTCAATTCAAATATGCTCACCTTGTAATTCCACACATCGGGATTAACATTGTTACTTACATATCTTCATATACTTGTCACTAGCCTTACCAAAATCTTTTTTGGCTTTGTCCAGATAGACAAACCTTTCCCGTCTCCATAACTTTAAACATTGGATAACACCTTTTATCCATTATTCGCTAGGGACTTAATCCCTTGGGCATTATCTAATGCCCTCATGACACTAAATACCACTTCTTGTTGTTTTAGAGTGTCTAAATGTTTGTAAGTGACTAATTTTTCCATTCTACTTTAATCACTTAACTACACCTCCGACCACTTGGAAGAATCTCACTCACAACTTCCATAAGTCTTATTTTGGACTTAAGGACTTGTTAGCCCCAAAGAATGGCATCCATGCCACTCAACCATTGCACTTGGTCCAAGTGCTCCATGTGTTCGATCCCATGACCAACACCCCAAGGTACCATTGACATATTAGCCCATTACGCTAAGGCCATGCCCATTCACTTTAGTCATACCAATGGTCTTACACCATTTACATTACAGTCTCGTCTCTCAAAGATTGGATCATCCGTTCATGAGTGATCATCCCAGATCCACTCCTTAGCATCCTAAGATGCCCACAGACATGGGGAATAGCCTTCCCCAATATCCCTTTTCCGGTCCCCACCAAGTCCCTTTCTGCCCACGGCCGTGTTCACCAACACTGCCACTGGATCAAGGCCCACGGACCCGACCACTAAGTCCCACGGCCCTTTGGGACTTCCTCACCACCCGATTGTATCCTTGGTCACTACACCAGAGGACTACTCCTTTTCCTTTCCACAATCTGCGCCTTTGGGACAACATTTCGGAACACCGTGGCCTTACACGAGCCTCATGGGTTCTCTCCCCACCTTCTGCCTTTGAGTGCTCT